>NC_092282.1:8373986-8481486 GCF_036320965.1 Panulirus ornatus
CTCAACTGCCACATTACTCACCTTTGCATTCAAATCACCCATCACTATAACCCGGTCTCGTGCATCAAAACCACTAACACACTCATTCAGCTGCTCCCAAACCACTTGCCTCTCATGATCTTTCTTCTCATGCCCAGGTGCATATGCACCAATAATCACCCATCTCTCTCCATCAACTTTCAGTTTTACCCATATTAATCGAGAATTTACTTTCTTACATTCTATCACAATCTCCCACAACTCCTGTTTCAGGAGTACTGCTACTCCTTCTCTTGCTCTTGTCCTCTCACTAACCCCTGACTTTACTCCCAAGACATTCCCAAACCACTCTTCCCCTTTACCCTTGAGCTTCGTTTCACTCAGAGCCAAAACATCCTGGTTCCTTTCCTCAAACATACTATCTCTCCTTTTTTCACATCTTGGTTACATCCACACACATTTAGACACCCTAATCTGAGCCTACGAGGATGAGCACTCCCCGCGTGACTCCTTCTGTTTCCCATTTTTTAGAAAGTTAAAATTACAAGGAGGGGAGGGTTTCTAGCCCCCTGCTCCCGTCCCCTCTAGTCGCCTTCTACAACACGCGAGGAACGCGTGGGAAGTGCTCTTTCACCCCCATCCCCAGGGATAATATATATACATATATATATATATATATACATACACATACACACACACATATACACATATATATATATATATATATATATATATATATATATATATATATACATATGAAAAGTGTAAGAAATATATACATATATATACATATATACATATATATACACACACAGACATATACATATATACACATGTACATAATTCATACTGTCTGCCTTTATTCATTCCCATCGCCACCTCGCCACACATGAAGTAACATCCCCCTCCCCCTTCATGTGTGCGAGATAGTGCTAGGAAAAGACAACAAAGGCCCCATTCGTTCACACTGTCTCTAGCTGTCATGAAATAATAACCGAAACCACAGCTCCCTTTCCACATCCAGGTCCCACAAAACTTTCCAAGTTTTACCCCAGATGCTTCGCATACCCTGGTTCAATCCATTGACAGCACATCCACCCCAGTATACCACATCATTCCAATTCACTCTATTCAAGCACGCCTTTCACCGTCATGCATGTTCAGTCCCCGATCACTCAAAATCTTTTTCACTCTATCTTTCCACCTCCAATTTGGTCTCACGCTTCTCCTCGTTCCCTTCACCTCTGACACATATATCCTCTTTGTCAACCTTTCCTCACTCATTCTCTCCATGTGACCAAACCATTTCAAAACATCCTCTTCTGCTCTCTCAACTACACTCTTTTTATCACCACACATCTCTCTTAACCTTTCATTACTTACTCGATCAAACCACCTCACGCCACATATCGTCCTCAAACATCTCATTTCCATCACATCCACCCTCCTCCGCACAACTCTATATAGCCCATGCCTCGCGACCATATAACATCATTGGAATCACTATTCATTCAAACATACCCATTTTTGCTTTCCAAGATAATGTTCTCGACTTCCACACATTTTTCTACTTATAGTCTGATATATCTGTCTAGACTGCCAGTAGAGCTATAGGAGATCTTCAAACCACAGTTCTTTTCTGATGTTCTTCATTGTTGAACCACTAAAAAAGATTAGCTAAGCTATTGTGGGAAATCTTTTACATTTCACTCTTTTTGCTGCCTTTCACCATATTAGCCCTAACATCATGTGATGTTATTATCTATCTATCTATCTATGCATTCATCTATCTATATCTCTGATACCTGTTCCCTTTTGGAACTCCCATTAAAGGGGGCAGCAAAAGTGTCTCCACATATCCCTGTCTTTACATGCTTACCTCGCATACATTATTCCATACATCCTTATTATTATCTATCTATCTATCTATGCATTCATCTATCTATATCTCTGATACCTGTTCCCTTTTGGAACTCCCATTAAAGGGGGCAGCAAAAGTGTCTCCACATATCCCTGTCTTTACATGCTTACCTCGCATACATTATTCCATACATCCTTACACCATTCAACTCCCTCTAGTGCTTTATCATTCTATTTCCCCATGACTCTGTTTTAAGTACACTTTAAATGAAAGCTACGGATCTGATGTGTGAAAATGAGGCCATTGTTTGTTTGTCCCTAAAGCCTCCTCATTAAAGCAAGAATGGCAATTAGCCCAGAATCCATCTTATGAAGCTCCTGAAGCTTCAAGGCTGTGCTCCATACAGGATCAAGGAAATCGTGTGTTCCTTTGCCTTGAGGAGCTCCTCAACAAGACTGTATGCCTTTTATCCTGTGACAATGATAAAACCTTGTTGAAGGTGACTTTTCACTTGCAGTGTAATCTCATGTAAGCAGAACTAAGTAACACCCTGAAAATTAAACCATGAGCAACGTTTCACTTATATTTGCCAGGATGCAAGATTGAATTACCATATGCAAGACCTTATAATTGCAACATATTTGAAAAAAAAATAATCCTTTATATTCTTGATAGGACACAAGATTGAATTACCATATGCAAGACCTTATAGTTGAAACATATTTGAAAAAAATCTTCCTTTATATTTTTGATGCAAGACATATGTTTTTTCTTTGGCAATAAAATATTTCATGATATTTCAAGATTTTTTTTCTTTCTTTCTTAATCATACATCTTATGCTGGCATCACAGCAAAATATCTTGTTCACTAGGGGTTTGCTTATAAACAAATCCAGGATTTAGTCAATGTCTGAACTCACCATTTTCATCTATTATTTCCTACCTGCAAAATAAGTATTGCCATTTCAGCATGTATGCTAAGAATAATAATGGCAACATGGAGATAAACTACAAAAGCATATCACTTTATATGTGAAATAAAAGGTGGCTAGGAGGTTTAATATTGGTAAGAAACAAATGGTAACAGACAAGTACACCAACAACTAAAGCCCCCTTCACACCTTCCAGATTTATGAAATATCATCTAACATAATAGAACATAGCCTGTAATAAGTAGTTCTTACATAGATTTAGTGAAGATGGCTTTATGGTGGTTTCATGTGAAAGGAGGAGAATGGAGCATATCTAAATATGTCTCATCAACATTTTCTCATTTGAATATGCCATCAGTGCTATGACATCAGCAAACAACAACCAACCCATCTTCCATGTCCTCCCATCCCCAACAAATTGCATGTCTGCCCCTCTCTCCAAGACCCTTGCATTTATCTCCCTCAACAACCCATATTATACAGCCAGGATTATATTACATGACTCTGCTGCAGACCCACCTTCACCTGGAACCACTCGCCCTCCTCTCTACCTACATGCACAAATGACTTACTCTCTTGATAAAAACTCATCATTGCTTCAGTTAGCGTTCCTCCCAAATCATATATTCATTCCACATTCCACAAAGCATCTCTTTTAACCATACCATATGCTTTCTCCAAATCCATTAATGCCATATAAAAATTCTTCTCTCTCCATTCATTTCTCACATACGTCTTTAGAACAAACACACAATCCGCACACCCACAATCACTCCTGAAACCACGTCATTTCCCCCAAGGCTGATGATCATACAACTTAGGGGTAAATTTAGGGGCTAGTGTGAGGGGGAATTTGGGAGTGTGTGGAAGAGTGTTAGAAAGTTAGCCCCAAAGTGATACAGGTAATAATGAAAGTGGATTACAAGAGAAGGATAATAATTAATGTTTTTAAGCATCTGGCAATGAGATGAATGATAGAGAGAAATGTTTGTTTTGGGAGGAGAAACGTGTGTGTGTCTGCAGTCTTGAAGTAAGAGATCAAGTGAACAACTAACAACTGCCCCACTATATCCAATCTTGGACTCCATTTCACTGCACATACACTCTCCTGAAACTACACTCCCAAACAAATACAAGTCATCAGAGCACTAGACACAATCCATGTATCCATCTCTTAAATATTTCAAATGTAGATTCAGTGTATCACATGACCTCTTATTCTCAAGATGTGGCTCCCAAAATGAATATACTGAACACCCAACCCTTGGCTATCCTGCACCCATCCACTGTCCTGAACTCTCTCATCCAGCCAAAGGAGGTGCTGACTTCCTGGAAGCTGCAGAAGCCCCAATAAAATAGGTCTTGGAGAAGCATAACTTTATACATACAACAATGTTGTAAAGTAAATAGGACACACAAGAGTTATCTTTCCAACATCAAAGGTAAATTCCACAACATTTATAAATTTCAAGGGAATTATCAAAATATGTGAAAGCCAACTATAAACTCGAACTTTTATAAATATACCTTCATCACATCTGTAAAGAATCATTTTCATTTCTGAACAGGTTCAGATAGCTCAAGGTACTCCAAATACAAGATAATTTGATGCTAAACCTTTCCTTCATTTTTTCTTTACTATACTGATGAATGAATGTTAAAGATGAGAGCTGCATAAAAATTATAGTCATGTACATATATGAGCTAAATGATTTGATTAATTTCATGAACCCAACAATTAACTGTTGTATTTCAAATCCAAAACCCTATCCATCTCATTTGTGTGAAAATTACATTTTTTGTTTTTGTAAAATGAAAATAAACTTACCCTATCTTGGGACATGTTATGTCTGGGAGTTCAGGACAGCTCAAGTAAGTATTTGATATTCATATAATCTTATTCTATCCATTTTTCTTAATCATCCATTCATTAATCTATGCTAGTGATTCATTCCTCTATATCACAAGCAATGATTATATGAATACATCCATATGGTAAAACTTTTCTTACTGTCTTACATACCTACCCTTATATACATGAGCCTTGCCTGTCTCCAAATTCCTGATACAAACCTGATTTTTATCCAGGCAACAATTCTTGTACTCTTGTTCACCCTCATTTTGGAATGTGACGATAACGAAACCAACGAAGATGTTGACCATGAAGAAGGCAATGATGATAATATAAATGATGTAGTACACAGCTACCATAGGACGATAGTTGTAAACTGGGCCAATATCTTCAGCATTCGAGTCAATGGACACATACAGTAACCTGTACATCCAAAGAAAATTTTCTGTAAGTTCACTTTTCACATGAGTATGTGAAAATTTACCAGCAATCCCATCACTCTACTTTTACAATATCATAACTCATGAGAAAGTCGCTACATCTAATTTCTTTTCATAGACATTCGCCATTTCCCATGTTAGCAAGGTAGCATCAAGAACAGATGACTGAGCCCTTAAGAGGAAAAATCCTCACTTGGCCCCCTCTCTGATCCTTTTTTTGGAAAGTAATACAGGAGGGGAAGATTTCCAGTCCCCTACTCCCATCCCTTTTAGTCAACTTCTACAACATGCAGGGAATACATGAGCAGTATTCTTTCTCCCGTATCCCTGGGGATAACAATATCTAACATTTTGTTTGTTTATAAATACCCTAGGATCAAATTCTATGAAAGGGTCCTAGTGTTATCCAGGACCTTCATAAAGGCCCCTGCAGCTTAAGACAACACTACTTCTTGTAACAGAGAAATGCAAACTCCATCAAAATGAGAAGTTCTTTGATGGAACTATGCTTCAAATGTTATAGCCATGCCAAAGTGGATTTTTCATTTGCAGGGTAACCTTTGCAGGTGGAATCTGGCAACATTTTAAAACTACATATACATATATACACATACGCAATTGCCCTGTACACACTACATATAAACACACATAACAGCACAATTTTACATATCAATTGTATGAAGAGGTCCAGGTAGTGATACCTGTTTCTTTCAAGACTTTGGAGGCCCTACAGCTCACAAAGTATATCATGTACAAGCCAAGGGGTGGGGGGTGGGGAGGAAGAGTATAAAAGGGCCATGCATTACATATTCAGTTTGAGAGTGCCACAGTTTAAGTTTAAATGGGAATAGGGAGAATTTTCTGTTTCAAATTGAATGAGAGTTTAGCCAACTTGAGTGAATCAAGATCTTTTTTTCTTTTATTTGTCTCATTTTAAGGAGACACAATTTGTAAGAGAGTGAATGGATAACACTGTGAAGTGAACAAGTGCAGTAAGTTAGTGTATGAAAGTAAATCTTGCCAAAGGAAAGTGATATTTAAATTTTGATATAACCAAAAAGCAACACTTATATAGTTGTAATCTGGGGAATATCTAAGACCTCTTCCACTGCCTAAACTACGAGAGAGAGAGAGAGAGAGAGAGAGAGAGAGAGAGAGAGAGAGAGAGAGAGAGAGAGAGAGAGAGAGAGAGAGAGAGAGAGAATCTTCAGGGATGTTATGGAACTTGTAGAGGAGCAAGAGCAGAGGATAACAGAACTAGTGTAAGGAATGAGAAAACTGGGGAAGCATTTCAGGATCATGAAGGGAGTCAGGAGACTAGAGAACAGAAACAGTTTAGTGGAGGAACCTCAGGAGACATAAAATCAGAGGAAAGAGGATGTAGCCATTAATAAGCAGACAAATTCTGATGTATCTTCTCTAGTTGTACTAGAGGCTGTGCAACCAGAGGAAAAATCTATCAACAATGATGGTTAATGAATTGCAGGAGCATTACTGGCAGCCTTTCAGATAAAGGAAAGGACAAAGGTGCACATCAAATCTACGGGAATAATATCAAAAGCTATTCAGGGAGGGAAAAGGACCAACGCACACACACACACACACACACACATACACACACTGACAAAAGCAGGGGTCAGGGAGGATTAGATGGAGCAACTTGGATGCAGATCAACAGAGCAAGAAGAGTGAGGGAGAGGAACATAGACCTGGGGTGACACAAACTGAGGTGCACAAGAAACTGAGTGAAGCAACTGAAAGAATAATACACTATATTAGAGGGGAAGTAATCAAGGAAGTATATCAATGGGTTGATGGAAGATTTCGAAAAGTACATAGAATACAGGACCATTGCTTGCTAGCCAAAAGAGTGATTACAGAAAAAGTTAAAGATACAGAGGATGACCCTACCACACTGAGGGGTCTAGATGAAAAGGCGTTGGCACCAAAATCAAACAGATTAGCAAAGCGGGAGGTTCATAGACATAAATCACAACTTACTTTTAAATTGGAATAAGATCATACATTAGATAAGGAAGAAAAGTGAAAAAGGAGGAAACACATACTGAAAATTGATGGAGGAAGTGGGACTGCCAGAAGTAACTTCAGTAATAAAGGACAGCAGAAGAACAGGAGGTAATAACCAAGAAGTAAAGAGGTAACCAATTATGGTTACATTTGACTTGGATTCATCATTTAAGGAAGTACTAGGAAAAGCAAAGAATCTTAAAGGCATGGTGGAATTCAATGGGATATTCATCAAGTGCAATATATCTACAGAAGAGAAGAAGAAAAGCAAAGAATACAGTCAGAAGACAAAAATGGAGATCCACTTACAGCAGGAGGATGGAACTACCCCTATAGAACTGCAGAGTGGGCAGGAGTGTTAGGAGATGGTAATGCCCTGGTTCAATCCATTAACAGCAAGTCGACCCCGGTATACCACATCGTCCCAATTCACTCTAGTCCTTGCGTGCCTTTCAACCTCCTGTATGTTCAGGTCCTGATCGCTCAAAATCTTTTTCATTCCATCCTTCCACCTCCAATTTGGTCTCCCACTTCTCCTTGTTCCCTCCACCTATGACACATATATCCTCTTTGTCAATCTTTCCTCACTCATTCTCTCCATGTGACCACACCATTTTGATAAACCCTCTTCTGCTCTCTCAACCACACTCTTTTTTATGACTACACATCTCTCTCACCCTTTCATTACTTACTCGATCAAACCATCTTACACCACATATTGTCCTCAAACATTTCATTTCCAACACATCCACCCTCCTCTGCACAAATCTATCTATAGCCAATGCCTTGCAACCATATAACATTGTTGGAACCACTATGCCTTAAAACATACCCATTTTTGCTTTCCAAGATAATGTTCTTGCCTTCCACACATTCTTCAATGCTCCCGGAACCTTCGCCCCCTCCCCCACCTTGTGACTCACTTACACTTCCATGGTTCCATCCACTGCCAAATCCACTTCCAGATATCTAAAACAATTCTCTTCCTCCAGTTTTTCTCCATTCACACTTACCTCCCAGTTAACTTGTCCCTCAACCCTACTGATCCTAAAAACCTTGCTCTTATTTACATTTACTCTCAGCTTTCTTCTTTCACACACTTTACCAAACTCAGTCACCAACTTCTGCAGTTTCTCACTCGAATCAGCCACCAGCGCTGTATCATCAGCGAACAACAAATGACTCACTTCCCAAGCCCTCTTATCCACAACCAACTGCATACTTGCCCCTCTCTCCAAAACTCTTGCATTCACCTCCCTAACAACCCCATCCATAAACAAATTGAACAACCATGGAGACATCACCCACCCCTGCCGCAAACCAATATTCACTAGGAACCAATCACATTCCTCTCTTCCTATTCGTACACATGCCTTACATCCTTGATAGAAACTTTTCACTGCTTCTAGCAGCTTACCTCCTACACCATATACTCTTAATACCTTCCACAGAGCATCTCTATTAACTCTATCATACGCCTTCTCCAGAACCATAAATGCTACATGGAGATCCATCTGTTTTCCTAAGTATTTCTCACATACATTCTTCAAAGCAAACACCTGATCCACAAATCCGCCACCACTTCTGAAACCGTACTGCTCTTCCCCAGTCTGGTGCTCTGTACATGCCTTGACCCTCTCAATCAATACCCTCCCATGTAATTTCCCAAGAGTACTCAACAAACTTATACCTCTAATTTGTACACTCACCTTTATCCCCTTGGCCTTTGTACAATGGCAATATGCATGCACTCCGCCAATCCTCAGGCACTTCACCACGAACCATACATGCATTGAATATCCTCATCAACCAGTCAACAACACAGTCATCCCCATTTTTAATAAATTTCACAGAAAATCCATCCGAACTTGCCGCCTTGCCAGCTTTCATCTTCCACAAAGCTTTCACTACCTCCTCTGTTTACCAAATAATTCTCCCTGGCCCTCTCTCTTCGCATATCACCATGACCAAAACACCCTATATCTGCTACTCTATCATCAAACACATTCAACAAACCTTCAAAATACTCACTCCATCTCCCTCGCACTTCACCACTACTTGTTATTACCTCACCATTTGCCTCCTTCCCTGATGTTCCCATTTGATCTCTTGTCTTACACACTTTATTTACCTACTTCCAAAACATCTTTTTATTCTCACTAAGATTTAATGATACTTTCTCACCCCAACTCTCATTTGCCATCTTTTTCACCTCTTGCACCTTTCTCTTGACCTCCTGTCTCTTTCTTTTATACATCTCCCAGTCATATGCATCATCTCTCTGCAAAAATCGTCCAAGTGCCTCTCTCCTCTCTTTCACTAATAATCTCACTTCCTCATCTGTCCCCTCACTACCCTTTCTAATCTTCCCATCTCCCACATTTCTCATGCCACAAGCATCTTTTGCGCAAGCCATCACTGCTTCCCTAAATATGTCTCATTCCTCCATCACTTCCTTTACGTCACTTGCTCTTACCTTTTTCCATTCTACACTCAATCTCTCCTGGTACATCCTCACACAAGTCTCCTTCCCAAGCTCACTCATATATATATATATATATATACAGTGAATGTATGTATGACTCATGGTGAGGTGCCTGAGGATTGGCGGAATGCGTGCATAGTGCCATTGTACAAAGGCAAAGGGGATAAGAGTGAGTGCTCAAATTACAGAGGTATAAGTTTGTTGAGTATTCCTGGCAAATTATATGGGAGGGTATTGATTGAGAGGGTGAAGGCATGTACAGAGCATCAGATTGGGGAAGAGCAGTGTGGTTTCAGAAGTGGTAGAGGATGTGTGGATCAGGTGTTTGCTTTGAAGAATGTATGTGAGAAATACTTAGAAAAGCAAATGGATTTGTATGTAGCATTTATGGATCTGGAGAAGGCATATGATAGAGTTGATAGAGATGCTCTGTGGAAGGTATCAAGAATATATGGTGTGGGAGGCAAGTTGTTAGAAGCAGTGAAAAGTTTTTATCGAGGATGTAAGGCATGTGTATGTGTAGGAAGAGAGGAAAGTGATTGGTTCTCAGTGAATGTAGGTTTGCGGCAGGGGTGTGTGATGTCTCCATGGTTGTTTAATTTGTTTATGGATGGGGTTGTTAGGGAGGTGAATGCAAGAGTTTTGGAAAGAGGGGCAAGTATGAAGTCTGTTGGGGATGAGAGAGCTTGGGAAGTGAGTCAGTTGTTGTTCGCTGATGATACAGCGCTGGTGGCTGATTCATGTGAGAAACTGCAGAAGCTGGTGACTGAGTTTGGTAAAGTGTGTGAAAGAAGAAAGTTAAGAGTAAATGTGAATAAGAGCAAGGTTATTAGGTACAGTAGGGTTGAGGGTCAATTCAATTGGGAGGTGAGTTTGAATGGAGAAAAACTGGAGGAAGTGAAGTGTTTTAGATATCTGGGAGTGGATCTGGCAGCGGATGGAACCATGGAAGCGGAAGTGGACCATAGGGTGGGGGAGGGGGCGAAAATTCTGGGAGCCTTGAAGAATGTGTGGAAGTCGAGAACATTATCTCGGAAAGCAAAAATGGGTATGTTTGAAGGAATAGTGGTTCCAACAATGTTGTATGGTTGCGAGGCGTGGACTATGGATAGAGTTGTGCGCAGGAGGATGGATGTGCTGGAAATGAGATGTTTGAGGACAATGTGTGGTGTGAGGTGGTTTGATCGAGTAAGTAACGTAAGGAAATAAAAAGAGCGTGGCTGAGAGAGCAGAAGAGGGTGTTTTGAAATGGTTTGGTCACATGGAGAGAATGAGTGAGGAAAGATTGACCAAGAGGATATATGTGTCGGAGGTGGAGGGAACGAGGAGAAGAGGGAGACCAAATTGGAGGTGGAAAGATGGAGTGAAAAAGATTTTGTGTGATCGGGGCCTGAACATGCAGGAGGGTGAAAGGAGGGCAAAGAATAGAGTGAATTGGAGCGATGTGGTATACCGGGGTTGACGTGCTGTCAGTGGATTGAATCAAGGCATGTGTATGGGGGTGGGTTGGGCCATTTCTTTTGTCTGTTTCCTTGCGCTACCTCGCAAACGCGGGAGACAGCAAAAATAAAAAATAAAAAATAAAAAAAAAATACAGTGAATGTAGGTTTGCGGCAGGGGTGTGTGATATCCCCATGGTTGTTTAATTTGTTTATGGATGGGGTTGTTAGGGAGGTGAATGCAAGAGTTTTGGAAAGAGGGGCAAGTATGCAGTCTGCTGTGGATGAGAGAGCTTGGGAAGTGAGTCAGTTGTTGTTCACTGATGATACAGCACTGGTGGCTGATTCATGTGAGAAACTGCAGAAGCTGGTGACTGAGTTTGGCAAAGTGTGTGAAAGAAGAAAGTTGAGAGTAAATATAAATAAGAGTAAGGTTATTAGGTACAGTAAGGTTGAGGGTCAAGTCAATTGGGAGGTAAGTTTGAATGGAGAAAAACTGGAGGAAGTGAACTGTTTTAGATATCTGGGAGTGGATTTGGCAGCGGATGGAACCATGGAAGCGGAAGTGAATCATAGGGTGGGGGAGGGGGCGAAAATTCTGGGAGCCTTGCAGAATGTGTGGAAGTCGAGAACATTATCTCGGAAAGCAAAAATGGGTATGTTTAAAGGAATAGTGGTTCCAACAATGTTGTATGGTTGCGAGGCGTGGGCTATGGACAGAGTTGTGCGCAGGAGGGTGGATGTGCTGGAAATGAGATGTTTGAGGACAATATGTGGTGTGAGGTGGTTTGATCGAGTAAGTAATAATAGGGAAGAGAGATGTGTGGTAATAAAAATAGTGTGGTTGAGAGAGCAGAAGAGGGTGTTTTGAAATGGTTTGGTCACATGGAGAGAATGATTGAGGAAAGATTGACCAAGAGGATGTATGTGTCAGAGGTGGAGGGAACGAGGAGAAGTGGGAGACCAAATTGAAGGTGGAAAGATGGAGTGAAAAAGATTTTGAGTGATCGGGGCCTGAACATGCAGGAGGGTGAAAAGCGTACAAGGACTAGAGTGAATTGGAATGATGTGGTATACCGGGGTCGACGTGCTTTCAATGGATTGAACCAGGGCATGTGAAGCATCTGTGGTAAACCATGGAAAGTTCTGTGGGGCCTGGATGTGGAAAGGGAGCTGTGGTTTTGGTGCATTATTACATGACAGCTAGAGACTTGAGTGTGAATGAATGTGGCCTTTGTTGTCTTTTCCTAGCGCTACCTCGTGCACATGAGGGGGGAGGGGGTTGTTATTCCATGTGTGGTGAGGTGGCGATGGGAAGGAATAAAGGCAGACAGTATGAATTATGTACATGTGTATATATGTGTATGTCTGTGTGTGTATATATGTATACATTGAGATGTATAGGTATGTGTACTTGCGTGTGTGGACGTGTATGTATAAACATGTGTATGTGGGTGGTTTGGGCCATTCTTTATCTGTTTCCTTGCACTACCTCGCTAATGCAGGAGACAGCAACAAAGCAAAATAATTGAATAAATAATATATATATATATATATATATATATATATATATATATATATATATATATATATATATATATATATATATATTTGTCTGTGTATGTATGTATACATTGAAATGTATTGGTATGTATATGTGAGTGTGTGGGCATGTATGTATATACATGTGTTTGTGGGTGGGTTGGGCCATTCTTTCGTCTGTTTCCTTGCGCTACCTCGCTAAAATGGGAGACAGCGACAAAGTATAATGAAAGTATGATGATATATATATATATATATATATATATATACATATATATATATATATATATATATATATATATATATATATATATATATATATATATCCCTGGGGATAGGGGAGAAAGAATACTTCCCACGTATTCCCTGCGTGTCGTAGAAGGCGACTAAAAGGGGAGGGAGCGGGAGGCTGGAAATCCTCCCATCTCGTTTTTTTTTTTCTTTTTTTTAATTTTCCAAAAGAAGGAACAGAGGGGGGCCAGGTGAGGATATTCCACAAAGGCCCAGTCCTCTGTTCTTAACGCTACCTCGCTAATGCGGGAAATGGCGGATAGTTTAAAAGAAAAGAAAAGATATATATATATATATTTATTTATCTATTTATTCATTTATTTTGCTTTGTCACTGTCTCCCGCGTTGGTGAGGTCGCGCAAGGAAACAGATGCAAGAATGGCCCAACCCACCCACATACACATGTATATACATACACGTCCACAAACGCAAATATACATACCTATACATCTCAACGTTTGCATATATATATATATATATATATATATATATATATATATATATATATATGCTTTGAAGAATGTATGTGAGAAATACTTAGAAAAGCAAATGGATTTGTATGTAGCATTTATGGATCTGGAGAAGGCATATGATAGAGTTGATAGAGATGCTCTGTGGAAGGTATTAAGAATATATGGTGTGGAAGGCAAGTTGTTAGAAGCAGTGAAAAGTTTTTATCGAGGATGTAAGGCATGTGTACGTGTAGGAAGAGAGGAAAGTGATTGGTTCTCAGTGAATGTAGGTTTGCGGCAGGGGTGTGTGATGTCTCCATGGTTGTTTAATTTGTTTATGGATGGGGTTGTTAGGGAGGTAAATGCAAGAGTTTTGGAAAGAGGGGCAAGTATGAAGTCTGTTGGGGATGAGAGAGCTTGGGAAGTGAGTCAGTTGTTGTTCGCTGATGATACAGTGCTGGTGGCTGATTCATGTGAGAAACTGCAGAAGCTGGTGACTGAGTTTGGTAAAGTGTGTGAAAGAAGAAAGTTAAGAGTAAATGTGAATAAGAGCAAGGTTATTAGGTACAGTAGGGTTGAGGGTCAAGTCAATTGGGAGGTGAGTTTGAATGGAGAAAAACTGGAGGAAGTGAAGTGTTTTAGATATCTGGGAGTGGATCTGGCAGCGGATGGAATTATGGAAGCGGAAGTGGATCATAGGGTGGGGGAGGGGGCGAAAATTCTGGGAGCCTTGAAGAATGTGTGGAAGTCGAGAACATTATCTCGGAGAGCAAAAATGGGTATGTTTGAAGGAATAGTGGTTCCAACAATGTTGTATGGTTGCGAGGCGTGGACTATGGATAGAGTTGTGCGCAGGAGGATGGATGTGCTGGAAATGAGATGTTTGAGGACAATGTGTGGTGTGAGGTGGTTTGATCGAGTAAGTAACGTAGAGGTAAGAGAGATGTGTGGAAATAAAAAGAGCGTGGTTGAGAGAGCAGAAGAGGGTGTTTTGAAATGGTTTGGTCACATGGAGAGAATGAGTGAGGAAAGATTGACCAAGAGGATATATGTGTCGGAGGTGGAGGGAACGAGGAGAAGAGGGAGACCAAATTGGAGGTGGAAAGATGGAGTGAAAAAGATTTTGTGTGATCGGGGCCTGAACATGCAGGAGGGTGAAAGGAGGGCAAGGAATAGTGAATTGGAGCGATGTGGTATACCGGGGTTGACGTGCTGTCAGTGGATTGAATCAAGGCATGTGAAGCGTCTGGGGTAAACCATGGAAAGCTGTGTAGGTATGTATATTTGCGTGTGTGGACGTATGTATATACATGTGTATGGGGGTGGGTTGGGCCATTTCTTTCGTCTGTTTCCTTGCGCTACCTCGCAAACGCGGGAGACAGCGACAAAGCAAAAAAAAAAAAAAAAAAAAAAAAAAAAAATATATATATATATATATATATATATATATATATATATATATATATATATATATACACACACAGACATATGCATATATACACATGTACATAGTTCATACTGTCTGCCTTTATTCATTCCCATCGCCACCCCACCACACATGAAATAACAACCCACTCCCCCCTCGTGTGCACAAGGTAGCGCTAGGAAAAGACAACAAAGGCCATATTCGTTCACACTCAAGTCTCTAGCTGTCATGTAATAATGCACCGAAACCACAGCTCCCTTTCCACATCCAGGCCCCACAGAACTTTCCATGGTTTACCCCAGATGCTTCGCATGCCCTGGTTCAATCCACTAACAGCACGTCAACTCCGGTATACCACATCGTTCCAATTCACTCCATTCCTTGCACGCCTTTCACCCTCCTGCATGTTCAGGCCCCAATCACTCAAAATCTTTTTCACTCCATCTTTCCACCTCCAATTTGGTATCCCACTTCTCCTCGTTCCCTCCACCTCTGACACATATATCCTCTTGGTCAATCTTTCCTCACTCATTTTCTCCATATGACCAAACCATTTCAACACACCCTCTTCTGCTCTCTCAACCACACTCTTTTTATTACCACACATCTCTCTTACACAATTATTACTTACTCGCTCAAACCACCTCACACCACATATTGTCCTCAAACATCTCATTTCCAGCACACCCACCCTCCTCCGCACAACTCTATCTATAGCCCATGCTTCACAACCATATAACATTCTTGGAACCACTATTCCTTCAAACATACCCATTTTTGCTTTCTGAGATAATGTTCTCAACTTCCACACATTCTTCAATGCTCCCAGAGCTTTCATCCCCTCCCCCACCCTATGATTCACTTCCGCTTCCATGGTTCCATCCACTGCCAGATCCACTCCCAGATATCCAAAACACTTCACTTCCTCCAGTTTTCCTTCATTCAAGCTTACCTCCCAGTTGACTTGTCCCTCAACCCTACTGTACCTAATAACCTTGCTCTTATTCACATTTACTCTCAGCTTTCTTCTTTCACATGCTTTACCAAACTCAGTCACCAGCTTCTGCAGTCACTCGCATGAATCAGCCACCAGTGCTGTATCATCGGCGAACAACAACTGACTCACTTCCCAAGCTTTTTCATCCACAACAGACTGCATACTTGCCCCTCTTTCCAAAACTCTTGCATTCACCTCCCTAACAACCCCATCCATAAACAAATTAAACAACCATGGAAACATCACACACCCCTGCCGCAAACTTACATTCACTGAGAACCAATCACTTTCCTCTCTTCCTACACATACACATGCCTTACATCCTCGATAAAAACTTTTCACTGCTTCTAACAACTTGCCTCCCACACAATATATCTTTAATACCTTCCACAGAGCATCTCTATCAACTCTATCATATGCATTCTCCAGATCCATAAATGTTACATACAAATCCATTTGCTTTTCTAAGTATTTCTCATATACATTCTTCAAAGCAAACACCTGATCCACACTTCATCTACCACTTATGAAACCACACTGCACTTCCCCAATCTGATGCTCTGTAATGCCTTCACCCTCTCAATCAATACCATCCCATATAATTTACCAGGAATACTCAACAAACTTATACATCTGTAATCTGAACACTCACTCTTATCCCCTTTGCCTTTGTACAATGGCACTATGCAATCATTCCGCAAGTCCTCAGGTACCTCACCATGAGTCATACATACATCAAATATCCTTACCAACCAGTCAACAATACAGTCACCCCCTTTTTAAATTAATTCCACTGCAATACCACCCAAACTCGCTGCCTTGCCGGCTTTCATCTTCCACAAAGCTTTTACTACCTCTTCTCTGTTTACCAAATCATTTTCCCTAACCCTCTCACTTTGCACACCACCTCGACCAAAACACCCCATATCTGCCACTCTATTATCAAACACATTCAACAAACCTTCAAAATATTCACTCCATCTCCTTCTCACATCACCACTATTTGTCATCACCTTCCATTAGCTCCCTTCACTGATGTTCCCATTTGTTCCCTTGTCTTACGCATTTTATTTACCTCCTTCCAAAACACCTTTTTATTCTCCTTAAAATTTAATGATACTCTCTCACCCCAACTCTCATTTGCCCTCTTTTTCACCTCTTGCACCTTTCTCTTGACCTTCTGCCTCTTTCTTTTAAACATCTCCCAGTCATATGCATCATCTCTCTGCAAAAATCGTCCAAGTGCCTCTCTCCTCTCTTTCACTAATAATCTCACTTCCTCATCTGTCCCCTCACTACCCTTTCTAATCTTCCATCTCCCACATTTCTCATGCCACAAGCATCTTTTGCGCAAGCCATCACTGCTTCCCTAAATATGTCTCATTCCTCCACAACTTCCTTTTTTTACGTCACTTACTCTTACCTTTTCCATTCTACCCTCAATCTCTCCCTGGACATCCTCACACAAGTCTCCTTCCCAAGCTCACTCATATATAAATATATATATATATACAGTGAATGTATGTAACTCATGTGAAGTGCCTGAGGAATTGGCGAATGCGTGCATAGTGCCATTGTACAAAGGCAAAGGGGATAAGATGAGTGCTCAAATTACAGAGGTATAAGTTTGTTGAGTATTCCTGGCAAATTATATGGGAGGGTATTGATTGAGAGGGTGAAGGCATGTACAGAGCATCAGATTGGGGAAGAGCAGTGTGGTTTCAGAAGTGGTAGAGGATGTGTGGATCAGGTGTTTGCTTTGAAGAATGTATGTGAGAAATACTTAGAAAAGCAAATGGATTTGTATGTAGCATTTATGGATCTGGAGAAGGCATATGATAGAGTTGATAGAGATGCTCTGTGGAAGGTATCAAGAATATATGGTGTGGGAGGCAAGTTGTTAGAAGCAGTGAAAAGTTTTTATCGAGGATGTAAGGCATGTGTATGTGTAGGAAGAGAGGAAAGTGATTGGTTCTCAGTGAATGTAGGTTTGCGGCAGGGGTGTGTGATGTCTCCATGGTTGTTTAATTTGTTTATGGATGGGGTTGTTAGGGAGGTGAATGCAAGAGTTTTGGAAAGAGGGGCAAGTATGAAGTCTGTTGGGGATGAGAGAGCTCGGGAAGTGAGTCAGTTGTTGTTCGCTGATGATACAGCGCTGGTGGCTGATTCATGTGAGAAACTGCAGAAGCTGGTGACTGAGTTTGGTAAAGTGTGTGAAAGAAGAAAGTTAAGAGTAAATGTGAATAAGAGCAAGGTTATTAGGTACAGTAGGGTTGAGGGTCAATTCAATTGGGAGGTGAGTTTGAATGGAGAAAAACTGGAGGAAGTGAAGTGTTTTAGATATCTGGGAGTGGATCTGGCAGCGGATGGAACCATGGAAGCGGAAGTGGACCATAGGGTGGGGGAGGGGGCGAAAATTCTGGGAGCCTTGAAGAATGTGTGGAAGTCGAGAACATTATCTCGGAAAGCAAAAATGGGTATGTTTGAAGGAATAGTGGTTCCAACAATGTTGTATGGTTGCGAGGCGTGGACTATGGATAGAGTTGTGCGCAGGAGGATGGATGTGCTGGAAATGAGATGTTTGAGGACAATGTGTGGTGTGAGGTGGTTTGATCGAGTAAGTAACGTAAGGAAATAAAAAGAGCGTGGCTGAGAGAGCAGAAGAGGGTGTTTTGAAATGGTTTGGTCACATGGAGAGAATGAGTGAGGAAAGATTGACCAAGAGGATATATGTGTCGGAGGTGGAGGGAACGAGGAGAAGAGGGAGACCAAATTGGAGGTGGAAAGATGGAGTGAAAAAGATTTTGTGTGATCGGGGCCTGAACATGCAGGAGGGTGAAAGGAGGGCAAAGAATAGAGTGAATTGGAGCGATGTGGTATACCGGGGTTGACGTGCTGTCAGTGGATTGAATCAAGGCATGTGTATGGGGGTGGGTTGGGCCATTTCTTTTGTCTGTTTCCTTGCGCTACCTCGCAAACGCGGGAGACAGCAAAAATAAAAAATAAAAAAAAAAAAAAAAAAAATACAGTGAATGTAGGTTTGCGGCAGGGGTGTGTGATATCCCCATGGTTGTTTAATTTGTTTATGGATGGGGTTGTTAGGGAGGTGAATGCAAGAGTTTTGGAAAGAGGGGCAAGTATGCAGTCTGCTGTGGATGAGAGAGCTTGGGAAGTGAGTCAGTTGTTGTTCACTGATGATACAGCACTGGTGGCTGATTCATGTGAGAAACTGCAGAAGCTGGTGACTGAGTTTGGCAAAGTGTGTGAAAGAAGAAAGTTGAGAGTAAATATAAATAAGAGTAAGGTTATTAGGTACAGTAAGGTTGAGGGTCAAGTCAATTGGGAGGTAAGTTTGAATGGAGAAAAACTGGAGGAAGTGAACTGTTTTAGATATCTGGGAGTGGATTTGGCAGCGGATGGAACCATGGAAGCGGAAGTGAATCATAGGGTGGGGGAGGGGGCGAAAATTCTGGGAGCCTTGCAGAATGTGTGGAAGTCGAGAACATTATCTCGGAAAGCAAAAATGGGTATGTTTAAAGGAATAGTGGTTCCAACAATGTTGTATGGTTGCGAGGCGTGGGCTATGGACAGAGTTGTGCGCAGGAGGGTGGATGTGCTGGAAATGAGATGTTTGAGGACAATATGTGGTGTGAGGTGGTTTGATCGAGTAAGTAATAATAGGGAAGAGAGATGTGTGGTAATAAAAATAGTGTGGTTGAGAGAGCAGAAGAGGGTGTTTTGAAATGGTTTGGTCACATGGAGAGAATGATTGAGGAAAGATTGACCAAGAGGATGTATGTGTCAGAGGTGGAGGGAACGAGGAGAAGTGGGAGACCAAATTGAAGGTGGAAAGATGGAGTGAAAAAGATTTTGAGTGATCGGGGCCTGAACATGCAGGAGGGTGAAAAGCGTACAAGGACTAGAGTGAATTGGAATGATGTGGTATACCGGGGTCGACGTGCTTTCAATGGATTGAACCAGGGCATGTGAAGCATCTGTGGTAAACCATGGAAAGTTCTGTGGGGCCTGGATGTGGAAAGGGAGCTGTGGTTTTGGTGCATTATTACATGACAGCTAGAGACTTGAGTGTGAATGAATGTGGCCTTTGTTGTCTTTTCCTAGCGCTACCTCGTGCACATGAGGGGGGAGGGGGTTGTTATTCCATGTGTGGTGAGGTGGCGATGGGAAGGAATAAAGGCAGACAGTATGAATTATGTACATGTGTATATATGTGTATGTCTGTGTGTGTATATATGTATACATTGAGATGTATAGGTATGTGTACTTGCGTGTGTGGACGTGTATGTATAAACATGTGTATGTGGGTGGTTTGGGCCATTCTTTATCTGTTTCCTTGCACTACCTCGCTAATGCAGGAGACAGCAACAAAGCAAAATAATTGAATAAATAATATATATATATATATATATATATATATATATATATATATATATATATATATATATATATATATATATATATATATATTTGTCTGTGTATGTATGTATACATTGAAATGTATTGGTATGTATATGTGAGTGTGTGGGCATGTATGTATATACATGTGTTTGTGGGTGGGTTGGGCCATTCTTTCGTCTGTTTCCTTGCGCTACCTCGCTAAAATGGGAGACAGCGACAAAGTATAATGAAAGTATGATGATATATATATATATATATATATATATATACATATATATATATATATATATATATATATATATATATATATATATATATATATATATATCCCTGGGGATAGGGGAGAAAGAATACTTCCCACGTATTCCCTGCGTGTCGTAGAAGGCGACTAAAAGGGGAGGGAGCGGGAGGCTGGAAATCCTCCCATCTCGTTTTTTTTTTTCTTTTTTTTAATTTTCCAAAAGAAGGAACAGAGGGGGGCCAGGTGAGGATATTCCACAAAGGCCCAGTCCTCTGTTCTTAACGCTACCTCGCTAATGCGGGAAATGGCGGATAGTTTAAAAGAAAAGAAAAGATATATATATATATTTATTTATCTATTTATTCATTTATTTTGCTTTGTCACTGTCTCCCGCGTTGGTGAGGTCGCGCAAGGAAACAGATGCAAGAATGGCCCAACCCACCCACATACACATGTATATACATACACGTCCACAAACGCAAATATACATACCTATACATCTCAACGTTTGCATATATATATATATATATATATATATATATATATATATATATATATGCTTTGAAGAATGTATGTGAGAAATACTTAGAAAAGCAAATGGATTTGTATGTAGCATTTATGGATCTGGAGAAGGCATATGATAGAGTTGATAGAGATGCTCTGTGGAAGGTATTAAGAATATATGGTGTGGAAGGCAAGTTGTTAGAAGCAGTGAAAAGTTTTTATCGAGGATGTAAGGCATGTGTACGTGTAGGAAGAGAGGAAAGTGATTGGTTCTCAGTGAATGTAGGTTTGCGGCAGGGGTGTGTGATGTCTCCATGGTTGTTTAATTTGTTTATGGATGGGGTTGTTAGGGAGGTAAATGCAAGAGTTTTGGAAAGAGGGGCAAGTATGAAGTCTGTTGGGGATGAGAGAGCTTGGGAAGTGAGTCAGTTGTTGTTCGCTGATGATACAGTGCTGGTGGCTGATTCATGTGAGAAACTGCAGAAGCTGGTGACTGAGTTTGGTAAAGTGTGTGAAAGAAGAAAGTTAAGAGTAAATGTGAATAAGAGCAAGGTTATTAGGTACAGTAGGGTTGAGGGTCAAGTCAATTGGGAGGTGAGTTTGAATGGAGAAAAACTGGAGGAAGTGAAGTGTTTTAGATATCTGGGAGTGGATCTGGCAGCGGATGGAATTATGGAAGCGGAAGTGGATCATAGGGTGGGGGAGGGGGCGAAAATTCTGGGAGCCTTGAAGAATGTGTGGAAGTCGAGAACATTATCTCGGAGAGCAAAAATGGGTATGTTTGAAGGAATAGTGGTTCCAACAATGTTGTATGGTTGCGAGGCGTGGACTATGGATAGAGTTGTGCGCAGGAGGATGGATGTGCTGGAAATGAGATGTTTGAGGACAATGTGTGGTGTGAGGTGGTTTGATCGAGTAAGTAACGTAGAGGTAAGAGAGATGTGTGGAAATAAAAAGAGCGTGGGTGTGTTGAGAGAGCAGAAGAGGGTGTTTTGAAATGGTTTGGTCACATGGAGAGAATCCCCCTCCCCCCCAAAGTTGGGGTAGCCTAAGAAAAGCCCAACAAAGGCCTTTTTCTTCACACCCCATTTCTCTAGCTGTCATGTAATAATGAAAACCGAAACCAAAAACTCCCCCTTTCCACATCCGGGGCCCCACAGAATTTTCCCAAATGGTTTCCCCCAGATTTTCCCAATCCCCTTTGGTTAAAACCCATTTAACAGCACGTCAACCCCGGTTTATACCCATCTTTCCCAAATTTTCCATTTCCTTTTCCTTGCCCCCCTTTCACCCCCTCCTGCATGTTCAGGGCCCCCTTTACTCAAAATCTTTTTAAACCCATTTTTCACCTCCAATTTGGTACCCACTTCTCCTCTTCCCTAAAAACCTCAAAAAACATATACCTTTTTGGTCAACTTTCCCACTCTTTTTCTCCATTTGCCCAAAACCTTTTTCAAAAAAACCCCCCCCCCCCTTTCTTTCTGTTTTCTCTAAACCCAACACCTTTTTTAAAATTACCACAAAATCTCTTTTTCCCCCCTTAAATTACTTACCCGTCAAAACCACCTCAAAAACCAAAAAATTTTGTCCTCAAAATCTCTTTTCCAAAGCAAAACCCAAATTTCCTGGACAACCCTATTTTAACCCCCAAATGTTCACAAAATAAAACCCTTGTTGGAACCCCTTTTCCTTAAAACCCCCCCAAATTTTTCTTTCCCGAGAAAATTTTCTAAAACTTCCACACATTCTTCAAAGCCCCCTTAGTTTTTGTTCCCCCCCTCCCCCCCCCCAAAGATTCATTTTCCAACCCAGGGTTCCCAATCCCGGGAAGACCCACTCCCGTTACCCCAAAACACTTCATTTTCCTCCAGTTTTTTTAAAACCAAACTTCCCTCCCAAATTGTTTTTTTCCCTCAACCCTACTGTACCTAAAAACCCTTCCCTTTTATTTACATTTACTCTAAATTTTTCTTCTTTAAACATTTTTTACCAAACTCAGTCACCAGCTTCTGAAATTTTTTCCAGAATCACCCCAAGGCTGTATCATCGGCAAAAAAACAACTGACTCACTTCCCAAAGCTTTTCATCCACAACAGCCTGCAAACTTGCCCCTCTTTCCCCAAAACTCTTGCTTTAAAACCTCCCCTTAAAAAACCCCCCACCCCAAAAACAAATTAAAAAACCCAATGGAAACATCACCCCTTTTTCCCCAAAAACCTTACATTCCCCGAGAACCAATCACTTTCCTCTTTTCCTACACTACACATCCCTTTACATCCTATAAAAATTTTTTCACTGTTTCTAAAACGCCTCCCCCCAAAATATATATTTTAAAAACCCCCCAGAAAACTTATAAAACTCAAATCAAATTTTCCCTCCAGATCCAAAAGTTACATAAAATCCTTTTGCTTTTCTAAGAAATTTCTCAATCCCTTCTTAAAAGCAAAAAAACAAACCCAACACTTAAACCTAAAATTTAAAAAACCCCCCCCTGAAACTTCCCCCAATCTGATGCTTGTAAAACCCTTCACCCCTAAATTTCCAATCCCCTCCCATAAAATTTTTTCCCCAGGAATACTCAAAAAAACAATACATCCGGTAATTGAAACACTCACTTTTTTCCCCTTTGCCTTTTAAACAATGGCACAAAAAGCAAAAAATTCCGAACCTCAGGACCTCACCTTTGATCATACATACTTTAAAAAACCTTAACCACCATTCAACAAAAAAGTCACCCCCTTTTTAAAAAATTCCCTCAATCCCCCCCCAAAACCCCCGCTCCTTCCCGGCTTTCATCCCCCCCAAAGTTTTTACCCCTTTTCCTCTGTTTAAAACCAAATTTTTTCCCCTAACCCTTTTACTTTGCAAAAAAACCCCCAAAAAAACACCCAAAAATCCCCAAATTTAATTATCAAACAATTCAAAAAACCTTCAAAATATTCATTTCCATCTCCTTCTCAAAAAATCACCACAAAATTTTATCAATTTCCCCAAAATTCCCCCCTTCCCCCAAAAGTTCCCCATTTTTTCCCCTTTTTTTAAACGCATTTTATTTACCCCCTTTCCAAAAACACCTTTTTAAAATTTCTTTTAAAATTTAAATTGATACTCCCCCTCACCCCAACTCTCATTTGCCCCTTTTTCACCTCTTGCACCTTTCTCTTGACCCCTGCCTCTTTCTTTTATACATTTTCCCATCATTTCATTATTTCCCTGCAAAAAAGGGCCCAAAACCCCCCTTCCCCTTTCCTTTCACTAATAATCTTACTTTTTCAAAACCCCCCACTTTATACCCTTTCCCCATTTCCCCCCCAAGCATCTTTTGCAAAAGCCATCACTTACCCTTTCCCCCAAAAACCTTCCCCCTTCCCCCCCCACCTTTTCCCCTTTAACCCAAACCTTTTTTTCTCACCTTTTTTTCCCTTCTGTTTCTCAGTCTATCCCGGTAATTCCTCAACAAGTCTCCTTCCCCGCCCCACTTACACTCACCACTCTCTTCAAACCCCCAAAATTCTCTCTTCTTTTTTTTTGAAAAAATTTTACAAATCTTTTAACCCTTCGCCTCCACAAGGGTAATTATCAGAAAATCCCTCCCGTTTTTCCCCCTTTCAAAACACATTAACATTCCCAAAATTCTCTCTTTTCCTGCCCTTTCAAATTTAAAACCAAAACCAATAATTTTCTCCTTTTTGGCCATCTTTTCCAAATTTTCATAATTTTACTTTTGAAATCTCCTTTTTAAACCATGCAAAATTCCCCAAACACCTCCCCTTTTCGGGACATAAAACTAAAGCTCTTCCATTTCCATTTTCCCAAAACCGAACACCCCATGACACCAATTAAACCCCCCAAACTTGGGCCCCAAAATTTCTCACCTTTGCAAATTTAAAAAACCCCTCACTATTCCGGGGCCCCCAATAAAAATTAACACACTCCCTCAGCTGCTCCCAAAACACTTGCCTCTCATGATCTTTCTTCTCATGCCCAGGTGCATACGCATCAATACTCACCCATCTCTCTCCATCAACTTTCAGTTTTACCCATATCAATCTAGAGTTTACTTTCTTACACTCTATCACATACTCCCACCACTCCTGTTTCAGGAGTAGTGCTACTCCTTCCCTTGCTCTTGTCCTCTAACTAACCCCTGACTTTACTCCTAAGACATTCCAAAACCACTTTTCCCTTTTACACTTGAGCTTCGTTTCACTCAGAGCCAAAACATCCAGGTTCCTTTCCTCAAACATACTGCCTATCTCTCCTTTTTTCTCATCTTGGTTACATCCATACACATTTAGACACCCCAATCTGAGCCTTCGAGGAGGATTAGCATTCCCCGTGTGACTCCTTCTTCTGTTTCCCCGTTTAGAAAGTTAAAATACAAGGAGGGGAGGGTTTCTAGCCCCCTGCTCCCGTCCCCTTTAGTCGCCTTCTACGACACGTGAGGAATGCAAGGGAAGTATTGTTTCTCCCCTATCCCTATATATATATATATATATATATATATATATATATATATATATATATATATATATATATATATATATATATATTTATTTATATTTTATTTTATTTAGTTTGCTTTGTCGCTGTCTCCCACGTTTGCGAGGTAGCGCAAGGAAACAGACGAAAGAAATGGCCCAACCCACCCCCACACACATGTATATACACACACGTCCACACACGCAAATATACATACCTATACATCTCAATGTGCTCATATATATATACACACACAGACACATACATATATACCCATGCACACAATTCACACTGTCTGCCTTTATTCATTCCCATCGCCACCTCGCCACACATGGAATACCATCCCCCTCCCCCCTCATGTGAGTGGGGTAGCGCTAAGAAAAGACAACAAAGGCCTCATTCGTTCACACTCAGTCTCTAGCTGTCATGAAATAATGCCCGAAACCACAGCTCCCTTTCCACATCCAGGCCCCACACAGCTTTCCATGGTTTACCCCAGACGCTTCACATGCCCTGATTCAATCCACTGACAGCACGTCAACCCCGGTATACCACATCGATCCAATTCACTCTATTCCTTGCCCGCCTTTCACCCTCCTGCATGTTCAGGCCCCGATCACTCAAAATCTTTTTCACTCCATCTTTGCACCTCCAATTTGGTCTCCCACTTCTCCTCGTTCCCTCCACCTCCGACACATATATCCTCTTGGTCAATCTTTCCTCACTCATTCTCTCCATGTGCCCAAACCATTTCAAAACACCCTCTTCTGCTCTCTCAACCACGCCCCTTTTATTTCCACACATCTCTCTTACCCTTACATTACTTACTCGATCAAACCACCTCACACCACACATTGTCCTCAAACATCTCATTTCCAGCACATCCACCCTCCTGCGCACAACTCTATCCATAGCCCATGCCTCGCAACCATACAGCATTGTTGGAACCCTCCCCCACCCTATATATATATATATAAGATCACATCTTTACAGTATCAGAAATCCTTAATGAGTAAAGAACTCTACACTGTATTGTTGTTTTCTGTTAACATGTATAGTTTTAGGACATGAAATCATAACATGAAAATGGAGCTGAATCATCTATAAATGGTTTTACAGAATTTTGAAACATACCAAATACTAAACTTGCTATCAAATACTGTATGCTAAATAATGTTGCAAAAGTTGATTTGTTTCTAAGTATCCAGGAAAAGCCACAGTCTAAGGCTGAAGATGTATATCTAAAGAGTCTCATTTTCCTGAGATTTCATTTCTAAATTGTTTACCTATGCGTGCCAATTCTAAAGATCTTCATCAATTCATCAAAGAGAGCTTTAAGATACTACTAATTCAGCTCATAAGATTTTGTAAACAAATTTTTGCTCTAAATGGCAGTCGTACTTCAGGATAACACTTACCCAGGCCAACCCTCAAATGTTGATACAGTGAAGAGTGTTAACATAGCTTTTGCTACATTGTCAAAGTGGAAAGGATTTCTCTCCCAGACCCTCTTCTCCACCATTGGTTTGGTGATGTCTCCATCATGGTAGACGATAAACTGACCCCTGAATGACAGAGAAAAAGGACAGATAAAAGGATCTGTATCAACAAATATAAAGATGAGAAAATAATGATGGTAATTATGGGATGAGGTAGTAGTGATTATGGAGAGGTTGGTGAAAGTGGATAGGTCATAGAGGAAATCATTCATAAGTGGTGGTGGTGATGATTAGAGAACATGAGATATCAATGAGACAGCATTGGTGATCAGGGGGTAATTAGTGATTATGAGATAAGGGTTGTAGTAAGGGGAATGCCACTGATGGGAAGGGCAAGATGAATGATAACAATGTGGGACACAATAAGAGTAAGGATCATGTGGATGTGGTGATGGTTATTGTTATGTATCACATGTCACGTATATAACTTGTATATATTATAAGCATTAGGTTCTGATGATTGTAGCTGGATTTCAAATGCAAATCCTACAGTCTAACAGTAAACTATGACCTCTGACTCCCATTTACTCTAACCTTAGTGACAGTAGTTAAAGATTGAAAAACACATTATCAACTTATTCTCCCCTGGAATTGACAAGGTTGGGACATGTAATACACAAATATACATAAATGTGGAATATGCCTTCACAGCATCATGTTACTGTATGCCTCCTGTATGGGGCTACAACATGAGTAAACAGTCACCTATGGCAAAGCTGTACCACTGCAAGTACAGTTTCATCAAAGAACTTTTCACTCCACAGAAGTCCACATTTCCATGTTACACGAAGCAGCACAGCCTTAGGCTGCAGGAATCTCTCAAAAGAGATCCTAGGTAACAACAGGACTCTTTCTTAGAAATAGATCATGAGGTAATTACAAAAAAAAAAAAAAAAAAAATACAGGTTACATAATAGTGATGGTGCTGTAGAGGTCCATCTATAATAGTCTTGGTGATAGAGGGAATAATGAAAGCAGACAGGATGAGGGAGGTAGTCACAGTGGTAATGTTCTAAGAGTTGGAGAAGGAGGAAATGTGGTGATTGACACTGGCAGTGATGGGTGAGGTAATAATGAGATATAAAGTTGTAAAAAGTTAATAATGGAGCAGAAACAGCATTGTTAAATATCGAAAGGTTAGTTATGATTCTGTGGATTTACTGAAAATATAAAATTCAGATTACAAAATGTGGAAAACAATTATCAAAAGAACTAAAGCACAAGACAAGAAAACAGTTGAAACAGTGTAAAAAATAATATATAATCTAAAATTTTAACAGCTTACAATAAAAAATAAGATAAGTGTGTTGCAGTTCTTGATAATGCAAAACAAAATAAAATTTATTTCTTTAAGTATGGCGCAGCTACTATACAGAGGTTTCTTAGTAAAAATCCACTCTAGAAGAATAACAAGACAGTAATTTACCTTATATCTAGTCGCTTCTCCCATCTTGGCATGGTAATGTCAAGAATAAGCAAACAACAATCTTTTCTTCACACATCCACTCTGACTACCATTATAATGTACTAAAACCTGAGTCTAACATTCACAGCTATATCACTCACACTACTCCATGGTTTATTTCAACTCCTATGTATACCCTGGTTCAGTCCAGTGACAGTACCCATACCGCCATATCATGTCAATCCAATTCATTCTATCCCATACATATCCATCAACTTCCTGAAAGTTCAAGGCCCCAGTACCCCAAAGTCTACTTCTATCTCCTAGGTCTCCCAGAGCAGACATAACCAAGATCTAATAAGGTGGTGCAGCAATACATGTCTACAGAGCAGGAAGAAAGGTGGATCATGAAGATGAATCACAAAAGGTGTAAACTAACAGTAATAAGCATCACAGCCATAAACATAAAATTAGTATCATAATGACCACCAAAAGCCAAGCTAAATGACTGGATATTTACAACTCAATTTCTCCTCTAAATCCACCTTGGATGACTCTAACATTCCTTCACCCTCTGATACTCCTCTTACTAATCTTATGCCCTTTCTTGTAATCTCTTTTTGAACTGTCTGAAAAGAGCTTCCTTCTCTGGCCACAAGCAAGGTTTATGGTTCTAATGGCATCCATTCCCGTGTACTGAGTGTGCCTCTGAACTTGCACCTGTGCTTGCTCGTCTGTTCCATTTCAGTTTAAAAACCAAAACTTCTTGAAAGCATGCATTGATACATGCCATTCCTAAGAAGGGTAACCATTCTGACCCCTCCAACTATCATCCTATTGCTTTGATATCTACCATTTCCAAAGTCTTTGAATCCCTCCTCAACTCTCATATCCTTAAACACCTCGAAAATCACAGTTTTCTCTCTGATCACCAGTATGGCTTCCATATGGCAAAATCCACTGGTGATATGCTTTCCTATCTTACTTATGTATGGTCATCATCCCTGAAAGATTTTGGGGAGTTAAGTGTAGTTGCCCTTGACATATCTAAGACTTTTGACAGGGCATGGCATCGGGGTCTCATCTCTAAGCTCCCCTCTTTTGGTTTCCCTCCCTCACTTCGTTCCTTCATATCTAGCCTCCTCTCTAGTTGATCTATCTCTGTGGTTGTTGATGGCTCAGCCTTCCCCCTTTTTACCATCAACAGCAGTGTCCCTCAAGGTTCTGTCCTGTCCCCCTACACTTTATCTCCTTTTTTTAAATGATTTCCTGTCCTACACAAACAATACAATGTAATCATATGCTGATGACTCAACACTGTGTTTACCCACATCCTTCAATTCTGCTCCAACTTCTCTCACTCAATCTGCATCTCATCATGACACACTCTCCTCAATAAACTTAGATATCTCAGTTGGGTACACAAAATCTTCTTAAGTTAAATGCCTCCAAGACCTTGTTTCTACCCATCTCTCAATTGAAAACTCCTTACAACTCTCATATTTCCTTTGATGGTTCTGGAATTCCACCTCTTGATTCAATGAACCCACTTGGTACCACTGTAATCCACTCTTTCTTGGAAACCACACTTTACAGGAATAACCAGGTCTGCCTCTACGGAACTGATTGTCCTGTTTAGATGTTGAAACTTCTCTTCTGAACAGTTGCTCATAATATGTGAGGAAAGAAGGTGTCAAAACGGCCCACTCTTGAGTTACTAATGGCCACGCCACATAATAATCATGTGACACAGCAGCTTGCCAAGTATTTTGTGGTCTAGCTAGTGGTGAGGGCACACAAGCAGCCAGCTCCTGGGAGCAAAAACCGAAGTAATACCCATAGAAGGGGGTCAAGTTTGGAAGTTAGCCTGGGACAGTTTATAAGGTGGATCGCTTTTGACTCAACTCTATTAAGTAAGGATGCAGAACTAGAGGTACCCCAAATGTTTTTACAAGGGACCAATTCATCTTTGTATGGAGTACTGCTCTCACATTTGGGGTGCCTCTCGTTCTGCATCCTTACTTAACAGAGTTGAGTCAAAAGTGATCCACCTTATAAACTGTCCCAGGATAACTTCCAAACTTGACCCCCTTCTATAGGTATTACTTTGGTTTTTGCTCCCATGAGCTGGCTGCTTGTGTGCCCACACCACTAGCTAGACCACAAAATACTCGGAAGCTGCTGTGTCATATGATTATTGTGTAGCCATTAGCAACTTAAGGGTGGGCCGTTCGACACCTAATTCTTTCCCTACATGTTGAAGCTCTGGAACTCTCTACCTTATGTCTTTCTCAATAACAAAGACTTAGCACATCTAAAAAGTCAGGTTTTTCACTTTCTCAAAAATTTGTACATACTCTCCCATGTCTTTTCTTTTTCCATTTCATAATTCTCTATATTTCAATTAAGGCCTGGCCTTGATGTGGACTTCTGTCTGTGACTGCAGCCTTTAACATAAGAAAAATGAAGAGAAATACTAACGAAAATGAAGAAACCTGATCTGATAATTAAAGGGTCTTGCAACTTTAACTTTCATTTCATTGGGTGGCAGTAAAGAGTAACAGATTATGAATGCAGAAACAAATACAAAGAAAAGAATAATGGATCAGTAGATGAAGATGAAGAATTCCAAAGGATATCAAAACTCTCATTCATTCCACTCTGTACAGACCAACAAGAGAGAAAAAGACAAGATTCTGTGGCACTGCTCTCAGATACTAAAGTAAATGACTACATCATACAATGGGGCAACGAATAAACGGGAACATGATACAACAACAGAATGACAGCATGTTAAGTGACAAAAATTTTCACCATTCCAAAAAAGAGTGAATATTGAACAACAAACATATTTTACATACAAACTGGAGTGAGAAGTTCAAAGACAATAACATAAAGGCAAACATAAAAGCATCTAATGATAAAATAATATAAATGATCAGTGGGCTAAAGCCAGCCAAAATGAAAAATAGTACAAAACAGAAGATAAGAAAAAAAGTGTGGATAATTAGCAGAAGAGCATAAAAAAAAGACCATTGGTAAGGAAGTAAGAAAAGCCCATAGAAGAGAACTGAGAATGAACGAAGAGGTGTACATATCATGGTGAGGAACCTAAAATTATTATTCTTATACAAGGACAGAAAAAACATGAAACAGAGATCAGACCCTTTAAAGTGGAAGAAAAGTACAGATATAACCCTATGAAAATATATGAAATATGCATTTACCACTAAATATCAATATTCAACTAAAAATATGGAGAAATTTGATTATGAAATATGTAACCAACATAATCACCCACATCAACCTAGAATTTACTTCCTTATACTCTATCACACACTCCCACAACTCCTGCTTCAGGAGTAATGCTACTCTTTCCTTCGCTTTTCTCCTCTCACCAACCCCGACTTTACTCCTTAGACAATTCCACACCACTCTTCCCCCTTTACCTTTGAGCTTCACTTCACTCACAGCCAGAATATCCAGTTTTTTCCTCAAACAAACTACCTATCTCTCTTTTCTTCTCATCTTGGTTACATCTACACACATTCAGACACCCCAGTCTGAGTCTTTGAGGAGGATGAGCACTCCCTGCTTGACTTCCTCTTGTTTACCCCTTTAGATATTGAAATACAGGAAGGGGAGGGTTTGCAGCCCCCAACTCCCACCTCCTTCAGTCGCCTTCTACAACACATGGGAAATATGGAGGGAGAATTTTGACCAACACTGCATGGGCAGAACATGCCTCACTCAAGGCAATCTCAGGTGAAAGAAACAAATCAAAAGAAAAAAGAAAGTAGAGAATAATCAGGGCTCCACAGGTATTCATACTCCTGGACCTTAGGAGAAGAAGGGTTTTATGAATAAGGAAAGACAAAGGGAGGAAGAGAACTCCACAGGTTAGCTGACCCACAGAAGAAGGAGACACTGTAATAATTAGTCTTTAAGTGGCCATTCTCTACACAGATACTGTGGGAAGCAGCAGCTAAAGGTATGCCATGGGTCCAAACCTTAGTGGTGGGTACACATGCAAACAGCTCACAGTAACAATGACTGTAGTATTACCTATAAAACTGAGAAAGCAGCAACAATGCAGCATACGTAGAGGGAAGGTTGAAGAGAAGTGATGGCATGAGAATTAATGACACAAGATTTTTGATTCCACTCTAGTTAACAGGGAGGTAGAGAGAACGGGGTGCCGTAAATGTGCAATCAGCATTCCACATTTGGACCAATTTAACCCCTGAAGAAATGAAATAGCTGCTCGCAAGGAAAATAATTAATGCACCTATACAGCATAACCAGCTTTTGTGAAGCTGATTTTATGGGATTTCCAAGAAAGTCAAATATATGGACATGCCCAACATATCTATGCAATTACACGGCTGAATCATGGTGATCTGAAATTGGACTGAGGGAAACATGATTTTTAGAAAGAGATTTAGGAAGAATTTGCATCTTAGCACTATCAACTTTATAAGGTTAATGCTTCCCCACTTTGAAATGTTGAACAGGTCCAATATGAGAGAGAAATCATTGTCAATACAAGAGAGAGAACGAATATTAAAGTGGAAAGGGGGAGGAAAAATTAGTTGATGTATGTAAAGTGGAGTGATCATCATAAGTGAGCGGGGTTTGATGTAGAAGAGAGATGATCATTTATTGAGATAAGAAAGAGAGCACACAATAAGAGAGAACTCTGAACAACACCACTATTAAAAGTATTCAAGAAAGAAGTTGTTCCATTGACAACTACTCAGGAAAAACTAAAGGAAGAGAGTTTAGACAGCAAAGGCTTGTGCCACATCCTGTTGAATTAAAGAAAACTTGGTAATACTGAGAGATGGTCAGTAGTTTCGGAATTAAGCTCTCCAGTGACTGGGATAAACCTTAACATTATGAGATAACTACAGATTTTTTTTCTCTTAATTGTTCCAAACAAATCCAAAACCTAACACACTCCACAGGTATATGGTTCCTGAAGGTTGTCTGATAAAGACAAGAAAGTCTGGAAATGTCTGATGGGCTTGAAGATCCATGAGGCATTTAGCCTGATATAGCCTAATAGCCAGCAGATGATTGGTGATGAGCATGTCTGGAACAAGCTAATGCTGCTATCATTACTTGAGTGGTTAGTGAAGGATGAGAGGAATTAATACCACCAGAAAGAAGTTAGAAATTTCTAGTCCCTGAAGTGTATGGAGATTGTCTCACAACTCAGAAGAAAAACTGAACCAGATGTTAACCTTGATCTCTGTACTACACCAAAATCTTCCCTCAACTTATTCTATGCACCCATCAAGGAAAAAAAAGAGGCTGAACTCTCATTTGCTAGTACTCAGAGGGTTCACTTGCAAAGAGAGGTTTCTTATCCCACAAAACCTACTTATCGTGTTTCATTTTCTCCGTGGACTCATAGGAATATCTTGATCATGAGCAATATTGTGATCCTATCCAATATATATATATATATATATATATATATAAATATATATATATATATATATATATATATATATATATATATATATATATATATATATTATATATATTAATTTTGCTTTGTCGCTGTCTCCCGCGTCAGCGAGGTAGTGCAAGGAAACAGACGAAAGAATGGCCCAACCCACACACATACACACGTATATACATACACGTCCCCACACGCAAATAAACATACCTATACATCTCAATGTATACATATATATACACACACAGACATATACATATATACACATGTACATAATTCATACTGTCTGCCTTTATTCATTCCCACCGCCACCTCGCCACACATGGAATAACATCCCCCATTGAGGACAATGTGTGGTGTGAGGTGGTTTGATCGAGTAAGTAACGTAAGGGTAAGAGAGATGTGTGGAAATAAAAAGAGCGTGGTTGAGAGAGCAGAAGAGGGTGTTTTGAAATGGTTTGGGCACATGGAGAGAATGAGTGAGGAAAGATTGACCAAGAGGATATATGTGTCGGAGGTGGAGGGAACGAGGAGAAGTGGGAGACCAAATTGGAGGTGGAAAGATGGAGTGAAAAAGATTTTGTGTGATCGGGGCCTGAACATGCAGGAGGGTGAAAGGAGGGCAAGGAATAGAGTGAATTGGATCGACGTGGTATACCGGGGTTGACGTGCTGTCAGTGGATTGAATCAGGGCATGTGAAGCGTCTGGGGTAAACCATGGAAAGCTGTGTAGGTATGTATATTTGCGTGTGTGGATGTATGTATATACATGTGTATGGGGGTGGGTTGGGCCATTTCTTTCGTCTGTTTCCTTGCGCTACCTCGCAAACGCGGGAGACAGCGACAAAGTATAATAAATAAATATAATATATATATTTTGTTCATTATACTTTTGTCACTGTCTCCCGCATTACCGAGGAAGCGCAAGGAAACAGACGAAAGAATGGCCCAACCGACCCACCCACATACACATATATATACATACACGTCCACACACGCACATATACATACCTTTCTCACTCACTCACCTTTATCCCCTTTGCCTTTGTACAATAGCACTATGCATGCATTCTGCCAATCCTCAGGCACTTCACCATGGTACATACATACACTTGCCAACCAATCAACAACACAGTCATCCCCTTTATAATAAATTCTGCTGCAATACCATCCAAACCTGCCACCTTGATGGATTTCATCTTCCACAAAGCTTTCACTACCTCTTCTCCCTTAACCAAACTATTCTCCCTGAACCTCTCACTTTGCACACCACCCCGACCAAAACATTCTATATCGTCCATTCTATCATCAAACACATTCAACAAACCTGCAAAATACTCACTCCATCTCCTTCTCACTACTTGTTATCACTTCACCACTTGCCCCGTTCACTGATGTTTCCATTTGTTTTCTTATCTTATGCACATGATTTACCCCCTTCCAAAATATCTTATTCTCCCTAAAGTTTAATGACACACTCTCACCCCAACTCACACTCTATATCATCTTTCAAATGTTGCTATTTCATATTTGAATTTCATTTCTTCCTTATATTTCAATCTCTATTGTTTTCTATGAGAGGACCATTCTAAAAGACTTCAATGCATCGGAATTGGCTTCTAATGAACCCTTCTGACACACTGGACTAAGTTTGGGCTTTAATGCACATTTCCATAAAAATCCCTAATATCGCAAATTTAGTCTTGTTAGCTAAGAGCCATTCAGACTGAGTTTGGGACGTATGGGAATAGTCTGTTTGTTCCCAACCTCAATCTGAGTCGCTAAGCATTAAAAGAACATGTGACAGCCTTCGTGCATTTCTTTTTTATTTTACTAACATACAATGTTCGCTCTGAATGCAAACACATAATTTTACACCAATTTACAATAATTTGGTGCTGCAATATCATCTTTTGTGCCTTTGCAACTAAAAATATAAATGAAAAAGAAATTCCAAAGCAAAACAAGACATAGCTTGGTCAGTGCCCCCCTAGCCTGAGATATGCACCTACATGGCAAACAAGCTTGGTACCTGCTGTGTTCTCATGCAATTACAGTGTTTTTATAGTTAAAGGCCTTTCTTCTTGCATTCAGGCATGGCAGATATGAAGGCTATCAGTGTTGCATGTGCTAAGACATACAGAAAATACCTCAGTATTGCTGAAAAAGATTGAGCATGATGAGTAAGGGGAAAGTAGCTTGTGCCTTATAAACACTATTTCATACCAGGAGTCAATTCAGATGACTCCAAGTGACTTAAGAGTTTTCTCCTGATTCACAACAGTCTTCGCTTCTCTCTGAATACCTCAAGCCTTAATGGGATAAGGTATATCTGCATTGCACTTGCTAATATCTTATTCATTTTTGTCCCTTGAAAGAATGAAAGATGCAATGGAAAACTGAAAAAATTCAGCTTCTCTCATACCACCCTTCTGTCCAAGGAGTCCATTAGAAAGGGTGTTTACTGAACTTGTTATTCTTTTTTATACTGACTAAAACAACTTCATTCTACTCATGCATATTCTTCTGTTTAACACAATATGTGGCTATCAAATTAATATGGAAAATGAATCAGTATATCTTGCAAGTGGTACAGCACTTGAAAGCTGTGGATAATAATTCATAAATGTAGTTATAATGGTCCCATGATTCCATTCCAAGAAATGATCCTGGTGATACCCAGGACCTTCTTTCTAGGGACTCTCCTTCCTGAGGCTGCATATCTTCCAGTAGCAGAGAAATGATAGATTCATTTTAAATGAGAAGTCATTTGACAAAACTGTTCTCTTAATGGCAAAGTCCAGCCAAAGGTGACTTTCCACTCATGGTGTAACCTCATGCACATGGAGTCCAGTAACACCAAAGATATGGATATAACCTGTGAGGCTTGAAGTATGAGGGAGGCACTTCAAGTTTTACAATTCCTTGAAAAACAACAAATGACAAAAGACACAGACCAACTGATAAACTTTGGTCCCACACTTTAACACAACAGCATATTCTCGACTCATATGAGAGGTGAGTGAGTGAAAACTTAGCAGCCATGATTTTTGTTGTCAATGTCTACTGATTTTTAATTTCCTATAAAGTAATCTTACATGAAAAAGCTCCTTGAAGCAAAATTTTTTTTCAATGTATCAATTTCAAGGAAAAAGTGTAAAGTATAAGTAAATTGAATACGAAGCTTTCTTGGAAGTCCTGACTCTACATGGTGTGCATGGAGAACTTCTGAATACTATTAAGAATTTTAGTCATGGAAGCTGTGCATGTGTAATAGTATGTAGTGGTATCAATAAGAGGTCTGAAACACAGGAGGGAATACATCAAAGTTGCTTGATGTCACCATGTTTATTCAATGAAGTTATGGATAGGGCAGGCAATGCTGCACTCTGCCTGTTTGTGGTTATGCCACAAGTCAAAAGTCATCTTCAATGAGGCTGTATCATCATCTATTAACTAAAAGGACCACAGTTTCATTGAAAATTTTTTTACTCCAAAAGAACACATTTCCTTGCCATTGGAGGTAGTACTTCCTTGGAGCTGCAGGAGCCCCTTCAGAGAAAGGGATCCTGGACTTACATAATGGTTATAATACTGGATGGGTCATTAAGCAAATGATACAGAGATGTCACATTATCAACTTGGTAAAGGAAAGGCAAAAAACTGAGAAGCATTCTTATAAGCGTTATGTTCATATTTCACTTCAATACTGAAAGTGGTTTTTGGATGTGTATGAGTGATTACTGGAAATGGTTTGTAGATGTGTATGAGTGATTTCGTGGGTTGTATTTACCTGATTCTCCCTCTTGAAATGAAAATGAAGGAATTCATGACAAGTTGATAGATAAAATTTTAATGAAAGCAGTAAGAGATATAGGATTTGTAGCAGTAATAATGAACAAAAGCATCTGAATGTTCATAGAATCTGAAGATAAATAAATAAAGTAAACCATTACTGAAGACCTAAATAGAGTTTTTGATTTATGAAATTACAAAAATAAATCATAGAAAAGTTTATAAGTAATATTGCTACCAAATCAAGCATAAAAAGAAATGCGGTTAAAACATTTCACCTAAGTTAATGTATGGGAGAACTAATGATTTAACTGTAGAACATCTTAATGATCATACTAGTGGGGTCAACAAATATGACAAGAAATGAGTACGTTTGTGATACAATCCATACACTTTATGGTTTGGAGACTTAAAGAATTAGTTTACATTACTCTATCATTAATAGTATCATGCTTAAGATTCTTAATAAATACTCATAAATTCCACAAGCATTTCTTTTTTCAGCTGACCAAATTTCAAATGCCATCTGAATAGATGGATATCCCCTTACAAAACAGTTATACCAACATTACACATCAGCAGTTAGCAGACACACATTCAACACCTGAACTGTTTTCTAGGGAATGAGCAATTCATTTCTTTAATAGAAAAAATGTTTTAGTCTGGGATTTAAAAGAACTCAGGTGCACTGTTAGAAAAGGCAACATCAACTAGCTTTTAACATCATTCTGCAAAGAAAATAGGGTGAACAAACTCAAAACTGTTGACCAATAGCCAACAAAAGCCTAAAATGTGCAAATATTAAGAACCATTTATTACCAAAAACTTCAATCAAAACCTCAAGTAAATGGCAGTTTTTAGTCCATTCCTTTCGTAAAATAGTATGGTAAATCCACAAAAATTTAGAGATTATTTCAACCAACATGATAACTTCCAGAAAACAAAGTCCATCCAAATGAGGGCAAATCAAAATGATGCAAGATGCTGATGGATTTTGATCAGTGGTATGGTTTAATAATATATGATGCCTAGAACAATCGAATAAGTAAATCATTTGAAATATCAATTTCTGGTTCATACTCTTTCAAAAGTAAGATACTTCAAAGAAAGCATTAGCTTAACAGAGGCTTTGGATGAAAAGTCAGGATCAGTAACCTTTCGTTATGTCTGTTTACTATTCATATCTAAAACATGCTCTGTAGTCAGCTTGGTGTTAATCAAATTACATTGATATGCAATCATGAATTACAGAACAGTTCATTCAAATATAGTAAATGTCATAGTACTTTGCAACAAAATTGAAACAAGAGACAAAACCCTGGAATTTTCAAATTCTCTCACTCTAAATGAACTTTATATTCATTAATAGAATTAGGGTTGAAAACGCATATTTTCTTACTATACCTACAAGAAAGCATAAGGCAAGTGCCTGACTTTCTGCTCTGTTCCACAATTCCACAGCCTGCTGATCAGCCTGTCTTATGCTATTTCATAAAATTCCATGATGGTAGTACCTAATTACATGAATAATTACTTTTTTTTTTTGACAATCAGATGTACTGGATCATTTTAAGAATATGTAACTGTAATTTACCAGTTCTTTGGTAAGGATATCAGACTCAAAATTGTTCATGATTATTCAAAGGATGACCTACAATAAAAAGGAAGCATGAAATACAGTAATATAATTTCTATTCCAAAGCTTTGAAAAGCAACATAACATGAATCATAAGCAAAAACATTATAAGTAAATGACATCACCTTCAGAACCCATCAGGCTTACAACTCCTAAACTGTGTTATGACAAGGTTTGTGTCTACTTACAACCAATTCTTACTTACTGACATTTCTCTTCATCCGATTTGGAACTATCATTGCAACTGAAGAACTTCCCCTATAAGACAGTAAAATGAATTAATGATATTGAAATAAGAGTGTGCTCAATGTGTATGTGCAAATGTACTTACCTACAATCAGACTCCACGACTTTGGATCTATCATTACAGCGGAAGAACTTGCCCTGTGATGCGTAAGAATATAAAAATCTTCTATTAGTTGAAGATTCCTAGATCTTTCTTACTGAAATAAAGAAATTATTAATTTATGAATAGTGACCGACAAGTTTTCTTATTCCACACTAACCTCTGTTATTTAGCATTCGTCTGATTTCAGTAAGTTTTAGAAGAGCCAACAATTGATCTTAATTTGGCATTGGTCTCAGAATATAACATAATTCTGCACTGCTTCTAGCAATGCAATGCAACTGAAGATGCTGGGGATCAGTTCCCATTTTCTACTGTTCTTTGTGGTACTGTTGAGCTTTGCTTTTTAAAGAATCTTAGCTTCTCATTTCTCATACCCTAAAATTTTAATATCATCATCCAATGAATAGCCAAGTACTTCTACATGGCAAACCAAAAAGAGAGAAATGAAATCAGGATGCACATACAAAATAAAAGTTTAAACCACTGACTCCTTATGTACCTTATATGATATGGGACATCTCTGGCAGTTGACTGCATGTAAGCCATATATGGTCTGGGGCTTTCAAAAATCCCAAGCACAGTAAATGGTGGAAGCCATGAGTCAGATAACAATTACTAGCATTTCAAGAGTATTCCCATATCCTTCCACTCAGCCAGTCATTACCCATCAAAATGTTAAAAACAGTACTGTACACAAAGTACACAATGCTAGGGCATCAGAGGAAAATGTATATAAATAATATATATAAATGCACATAAATGCACATAATCTATGGAACATCACTTGTAACTGAAGAACTAAAACAAAACTGCACTGCAAAACGTGTACATATCATAGTGTAAGCGGAGATACATCATATGGCTAACAGAGTTGAAGCCTGGAAATTTATTCATGTGTAAAGCATACTACACATGCAAATAAAATTTTACCATTTTCTTATATGTATCATTTGATCCAGAAATTATAACACTTTCCAATGGTAAGGCAAAGAAATTACCAGATCTGTTTTATCGACTGAAAATTGCTACACTGTTCACATGAGTACTCTATACAAGTACAATAATGAAACTTATGCAATGCATTGTACTAATGTCCCCATGTACCATTTCAAAACTTCTGCTGAGCACTTTAGAACTTGTGGATGATTCCTATCTATAGGGGGTAACTTTTTTTTTATATCTATGGACCCAAAATCTTATCAGCCATAATCTAGAATATGCTATGATTCGGCAAGCTACAGCCCCAATGTGATGAATTTCAGAGGCCTTCTTGTACTTCATTTAGTAACTCTGAATAACTCATATGTAGAGATCTGTGATCTGTTGACCCAAAACATTGAGTAAGTCATGACTACTATGCAGAAGATACATAAATTTTTCTCCTCTCAGTTTTTTCTCATGTGTGTCACCACAGTCTGGCACTTTTGTCAAAGGCATAATTTTCATTTTACTTTTGAGATGTAAAGACTTGCAGCTCAGCTGTAAGAAAACAATATAATGGGAGTGGAAACCAGAGATTACATACATTGAAAGAAAAAATTTTCATGCAAGTCATCATCATGGCTGAAATTTATAGCACATCAAACCTAAGCTAAAAACCCACTAAACAAATAATACCAATAAATATATTCATCAAGTCTTTGTTTCACACTTATCTTCATATGGAGGGATGGAAAAAACAGCAAAAAAGCACAGGAAAGAATAAAGAAAATGTAAATTCTACTTGTTAATTAACAGCATTCTCAGCCAACAGCTTTATTTCAATGTTTTTGTGTATGTAAGCCAAAATTAAGCAAGTACAAAAAAAAAAAATTAAAGTTCCTCTGCTTTTTGAGATATTTTATAGGTAATCTCAGAATGGTTTGAATCATAACTTTCCAGCTTCTAAATTTTTCAACTTCACAGTATCTTTAAACTACAATGCTCATGATGCTTTAAATCCCTAAACTTACATATGTAAATCACTACCAAAACTCTGGAAGTCCTTCATTATATTCTCATCATTCTGCACATCTTAGATGCCATTTCCTTAGATGATGCATCTCCTTATCTCAGTTTTCCCCCTCAAGTTTTTCAAAAAACATTTTTATATTTATTTTATTTTGCTTTGTCGCTGTCTCCCTCGTTTGCGAGGTAGCGCAAGGAAACAGACGAAAGAAATGGCCCAACCCACCCCCATACACAATGTATATACATACACGTCCACACACGCAAATATACATACCTATACATCTCAATGTACACATATATATACACACACAGACACATACATATGTACCCATGCACACAATTCACAATGTCTGCCTTTATTCATTCCCATCGCCACCTTGCCACACATGGAATACCATCCCCCTCCCCCCTCATGTGTGCAAGGTAGCACTAGGAAAAGACAACAAAGGCCCCATTCGTTCACACTCAGTCTCTAGCTGTCATGCAATAATGCCCAAAACCACAGCTCCCTTTCCACATCCAGGCCCCACACAACTTTCCATGGTTTACCCCAGACACTTCACATGCCTTGATTCAATCCACTGACAGCACATCAACCCCAGTATACCACATCGATCCAATTCACTATATTCCTTGCCCTCCTTTCACCCTCCTGCATGTTCAGGCCCCGATCACACAAAATCTTTTTCACTCCATCTTTCCACCTCCAATTTGGTGTCCCACTTCTCCTCGTTCCCTCCATCTCTGACATATATATCCTCTTGGTCAATCTTTCCTCACTCATTCTCTCCATGTGCCCAAACCATTTCAAAACACCCTCTTCTGCTCTCTCAACCATGCTCTTTTCATTTCAACACATCTCTCTTACCCTTACATTACTTACTCGATCAAACCACCTCACACCACACATTGTCCTCAAACATCTCATTTCCAACACATCCACCCTCCTGCGCACAACTCTATCCATAGCCCACGCCTTGCAACCATGCAACATTGTTGGAACCACTATTCCTTCAAACATACCCATTTTTGCTTTCCGAGATAATGTTCTCGACTTCCACACATTCTTCAAGGCTCCCAGGATTTTCACCCCCTCCCCCACTCTATGATTCACTTCCACTTCCATGGTTCCATCCGCTGCCAGATCCACTCCCAGATATCTAAAACACTTTACTTCCACCAGTTTTTCTCCATTCAAACTTACCTCCCAATTGACTTGACCCTCAACCCTACTGTACCTAATAACCTTGCTCTTATTCACATTTACTCTTAACTTTCTTCTTTCACACACTTTATCAAACTCAGTCACCAGCTTCTGCAGTTTCTCACATGAATCAGCCACCAGCGCTGTATCATCAGCAAACAACAACTGACTCACTTCCCAAGCTCTCTCATCCCCAACAGACTTCATACTTGCCCCTCTTTCCAAAACTCTTGCATTCACCTCCCTAACAACCCCATCCATAAACAAATTAAACAACCATGGAGACATCACACACCCCTGCCGCAAACCTACATTTACTGAGAACCAATCACTTTCCTCTCTTCCTACACGTACACATGCCTTACATCCTCGATAAAAACTTTTCACTGCTTCTAACAACTTGCCTCCCACACCAAATATTCTTAATACCTTCCACAGAGCATCTCTATCAACTCTATCATATGCCTGATCCATAAATGCTACGTGCAAATCCATTTGCTTTTCTAAGTATTTCTCACATACATTCTTCAAAGCAAACACCTGATCCACACATCCTCTACCACTTCTGAAACCACACTGCTCTTCCCCAGTCTGATGCTCTGTACATGCCTTCACCCTCTCAATCAATACCCTCCCATATAATTTACCAGGAATACTCAACAAACTTATACCTCTGTAATTTGAGCACTCACTCTTATCCCCTTTGCCTTTGTACAATGGCACTATGCAGGCATTCCGCCAATCCTCAGGTACCTCACCATGAGTCATACATACATTACGTAACCTTACCAACCAGTCAACAATACAGTCACCCCCTTTTTTAATAAAAACAATAAAATCAAAAAACATATCTTTTTTTATCTCTCTTGATCAAAGTGTCAGCTTGCCTATAAATGAGTTTGTACTTCCACAAACTCTCAAGTCCTCTATATTTTCCACACCCAAATCTTTTTATAACCAAGATAAAAATGTTTACCATTGTTTAATCTTTAAATGGAGACATTATCTCTTTTCAAATCAAATCATACAAATGCTTCCATCAAAGTATTCAATTAATCTGATTCCTTTAGTCATTTACTATAATTAACAGCTTTTCAAAGAAATTGGTAAACATTCACAGAGGTAATCAATTGCGCAAGTCAATTTTCGAGATACTAATAAAACAAAAACGAAAACTGATATCTGTAAATGAAGAAAAAAGTTTTGATATACATACTTCTTCCTGAGTAACAGGGTATGAAATAGCCCATACTGGAAGCCTACCTACCTATCAACCTGCAAGATTGACAAGGTTTTGTCAGAATGGCAGTCTGCTTGTAGTGTTCAATGCATATTCTTTGTTATTTTGTTTATTTGAACTGCAGCTTCTTTAGTGATCAATTCCAGCTTCATCCATTATTGACCTCTTGTGAAATCTTCTTTTGTTTCTGCAGAGATTCAAAGAACATTTGCTACTTCTTCTGGTGCTGCATTGCATAACCATTGAAACTTTCTTGCCAGCCATTCACATATTTTTTTTTCTGGTTAGTCTGGTATCTTTATAGTATGTTCCTAGATATCACTTCTGATTTAATAAATGTCTTCCTTTCTCAATTTCTTTCAGGTTAATACATTACTTATGTTCTCTATTTGCTGCCATGCTTATGTTATCATTTATTTCTTTCTACTTTATCCTAGATGGTACAATGCAAGTCCTTTCAACAGCTTGTGCTTGTTCATATGCTTCAAAGTATCAAGTTTCATCTTTAGTGTTTCTGTATCTTTTCTAGTTTATCTGCAGTCCAAGGCTGCATTACTTCCAGTGGTAGGTTTATGTAGACTCCTTTGGCGTGAGCTCTTTGACAAGATTGTATTCCCAGTGATACGACCTTGCCAAAAGGAACTCCTTGCTCATGATGCAACCTCATACAGGAGGAGTCCAGTAACACTTATTCATTCATACATACACAGACACACACACACACACACTCCTCCAATGGGTGGTTCCTTATGTGGTTTTGTTTCTCGACTTTCCTTCTCTACAGTAACAATCTGCTCAGTCTTACCAGATCTTACTTTATTTTTCCTCCATATGTTTTGATCATATCTTTGGTATTGCTCTTCTTATCTATAGGTAATTCAGATTCCTCAGTGAAGGCTGGTCTGCAGCAAGGGTGTGTGATGTCCCCATGGTTGTTCAATTTGTTTGTGGATAGGGTGGTCAGGGAGGTGAATGCAAGAGTTTTGGAGAGACGGGTGAGAGTACAGTCTATTGGGGATGAGAGAGCATGGGAAGTAAGTCAGTTGTTGTTCGTCGATGATACAGCTCTGGTGGCTGATTCAAGTAAGAAACTGCAGAAGTTGGTGACTGAGTTTGGAAAAGTGTGCACAGGAGAAAGTTGAGAGTAAATATAAGAACATGGTTTTTAGGTTCAGTAGGGTTGAGGGACAAGTTAATTGAGACATAAGTTTCAATGGAGAAAAATTGGAGGAAGTAAAGTGTTTTAGATATCTGGGAGTGGATTTAGCAGTGAATGGAACCATAGAAGCAGAAGTGAGTCACAGGGTGGGGGAGGGGGCAAAGGTTCTGGAAGCGATGAAGAATGTGCATGTAATGTCTGCGTATGTGTATGTTGATATGTATATGTATGTATCTGTGCATATGTGGGCATTTATGTATAAATGTGTGTGTAAGAGTGGATGGGCCAGTCTACGTTTGTTTCCTGGCTCTACCTCGCTGATGCAGGAAACGGCAATTGTGTATAATAAAACAAAATAATATACATCATTATCATTGTTATATTCATTCACTCACATCCACTTTCTGGCATGTTTAATACAATGAAACCAGCGTCTCCTGTCCACAATCAGGCCTCAGAGATCTTTCCATGATTTCCCAAACTTTAACACATGCTCTAGTCTAGCCCATTTACAGCATACATTCACTGTAAACTATATCATTCCAATTTGTTCTATCCCTTGCTCACCTCACACTCTCCTATATGTTCATGCCCCAAACTTTTAAAGCATCTTTCATGACATCCTTCCATGTCCTCTAATATTTGGCAGATGACTTTTGGGGGTGGGAATGTGAAGGTCCTTTTGCAAGCGATATTGAATGGTTATTTGAGAGAATTTTCCTAGAAGTTTTGGATGGCTTTTCTTCATTTCAGCTGCTGACATGCTGAGTTGCTTCAATACTTCTCATCTCTGGAGGTTATCTGTAGATCTATCAGTCTTCCAGAGGTGACCAGGCATGGATTTTTGGAGGTTGGATGACAATTTCAAGGAGGCTAAGAGCAGCTGCATGACTGCATTCTGAACACCCAGTGTCCTAGAAATCTCATATGTACCCACATTTTCTTGCCTTCAGGCAAGAATTTGGGCTTTCTCCTCCTTAGAATGGTAAAAGCCAACCATCTTGAAGTACAGGTGGAAGAAAAACAGTGCCCAGAAATGAAACTCCCAAAATGAAATGGTAGCAAGGAAGAATAAGGAAAGAATATCCTTCTCAAAAGATAGCCTGAGACACAACAAGGCATGTTGCCAGCGCTCCCATCATTAGAGACAGTCTAAACAACCAGATGTACACTGATTTCACCCTCATAGCATCATATGCTTACTTCCAGAATAAACCTTTGCCCTGTATCACTTTGAAAATATATGGGAGGTGAACAAAGTTCTCGTGGACACCACAAATACATGATTTGAAGTTAATAACATCGAATTCCTAATCTCAGGTCACAAGTGAGCAAACTTTGAGGAAATAAGACATACAATCACCATTACTAATTGGATAAAACTCCTTGAGATTTATACACAAGAGATTTGGAGTATTTCTAACAACAACTTTCTTCATACTGAGTGAAAAAATTGCAAGAGTTCATGAAAAGAGTGAGCACAAACTCAAAACTGGCTAGGATGACCAAGAAAATAGAACTATATCATCTAAAGAAATAATACATAAGAAATTTAAGTTAATGAAAAGACAAGTCAAGATCTACTGAAAATACAAAGGGAATTTGCAAAAAGATCATGACAGAGAAAATGCAAGTATGAAAAAGGATTTTCATAAAAGCTAAAAATGGCCTGGAGGAATTCTCCAAATGTGAAGGACAAAGAGAGAATGTAAAACATATGATATGACCTATAATAACTGATCTCGGTAAAGTAACTAATAATGACAAGATAATGGCCCTCATACAAAATACAACAAATCCTTTAACTATATATACAAATAAAGATGTAACATGCATACCACAACTGCAATATTTTTTTTCAAGGGTCTGATGAAAAATCAAAGGCAATGAATATTGCGAGCTATGAAGTACAGTTATGTTACAATACAGTAAGCATGATATAGCAATTTTAACATTGAGGAGTCACCTAAATTACTCCCATTTTTTTCATTATATCATGAGCTATCATGTTGTAAAATAATCCCAACTGGCCACACACCACAGGTTGATGATGCCATATACACTATACTGCCCGCCACATCAGTTCTCTGTGAGTACTCACAAAGTTAGACACACTGTCTGCTATGTTTATATCTTTACACTCTTCCCACTTCATCTAGTCATTATGCCTAAACATCCAACAAGTACCCCTACTACAAGCGAGCCTGCTCAAGATACTAAAGGTACTTGAGCATGCATCTAGCATTTCAGCAGTTGTTTGCCATTAAGGCATTAATGAGAGTAGCATTTACACCATAATAAGGAAAAGTGAAAATATCAGGAAAGCCTATCCTAAGCCATCTATTTCAAAGATGGTAATACATTTCAAGATAATGACATATGTGAAGATAGAAGAAGCTCTGCCATTTAACCTTTTAACATCTAAAAAAAAAACTCCCTACCCTAAAAATTTGGGAATTTCAAGATTAATGGAAAATGTTTTTCTAAGAATATTGAAGATTATGTTAACAGAATGCAAATAATAAATACAGGAGAAAGTTTTGCCCAACTAGATAATGACAAGGATAAGTATCATGTAAACATCTAGTACATACTGCTTCTCAGCCACACTTGACACTACTAGATATACACTAGCCACAAAGAAAGAAATAATAAATACCTGTTCTGGACGACTTTATGTACAATTTGTTTCTATTTCCACTTACACACTGCACACAGAGCTTTTCATACTGTGAGTCATGCAAAACTACCTCGTTCAAAGAACTGAACGAAATACTTTCAAGAAATATTATGCAACAATTGGATGGCATCATCTGAGAAGGGTCATCAGCCTACCTGCCAGCCAGGCAAGCGATTCCTCATAATTTTTCTCTGTATATGTAGCCTAACTTATTATTCTGCTTCCCAGTTTTATCAACATATTCAATTTTGAGACAATAAAAACAAAAAATGATATTTTAAAAACAGATACAGAGGTATAAGTTTGTTGAGTATTCCTGGTAAATCATATGGGAGGGTACTGATTGAGAGGGTGAAGGCATGTACAGAGCATCAGATTGGGGAAGAGCAGTGTGGTTACAGAAGTGGTAGAGGATGTGTGGATCAGGTGTTTGCTTTGAAGAATGTGTGTGAGAAATACTTAGAAAAGCAAATGGATTTGTATGTAGCATTTATGGATCTGGAGAAGGCATATGATAGAGTTGATAGAGATGCTCTGTGGAAGGTATTAAGAATATATGGTGTGGGAGGCAAGATGTTAAAAGCAGTGAAAAGTTTTTATCGAGGATGTAAGGCATGTGTACGTGTAGGAAGAGAGGAAAGTGATTGGTTCTCAGTGAATGTAGGTTTGCGGCAGGGGTGTGTGATGTCTCCATGGTTGTTTAATTTGTTTATGGATGGGGTTGTTAGGGAGGTGAATGCAAGAGTTTTGGAAAGAGGGGCAAGTATGAAGTCTGTTGGGGATGAGAGAGCTTGGGAAGTGAGTCAGTTGTTGTTCGCTGATGATACAGCGCTGGTGGCTGATTCACGTGAGAAACTGCAGAAGCTGGTGACTGAGTTTGGTAAAGTGTGTGAAAGAAGAAAGTTAAGAGTAAATGTGAATAAGAGCAAGGTAATTAGGTACAGTAGGGTTGAGGGTCAAGTCAATTGGGAGGTAAGTTTGAATGGAGAAAAACTGGAGGAAGTAAAGTGTTTTAGATATCTGGGAGTGGATCTGGCAGCGGATGGAACCATGGAAGCGGAAGTGGATCATAGGGTGGGGGAGGGGGCGAAAATCCTGGGAGCCTTGAAGAATGTGTGGAAGTCGAGAACATTATCTCGGAAAGCAAAAATGGGTATGTTTGAAGGAATAGTGGTTCCAACAATGTTGTATGGTTGCGAGGCATGGGCTATGGATAGAATTGTGCGCAGGAGGATGGATGTGCTGGAAATGAGATGTTTGAGGACAATGTGTGGTGTGAGGTGGTTTGATCGAGTAAGTAACGTAAGGGTAAGAGAGATGTGTGGAAATAAAAAGAGCGTGGTTGAGAGAGCAGAAGAGGGTGTTTTGAAATGGTTTGGGCACATGGAGAGAATGAGTGAGGAAAGATTGACCAAGAGGATATATGTGTCGGAGGTGGAGGGAATGAGGAGAAGTGGGAGACCAAATTGGAGGTGGAAAGATGGAGTGAAAAAGATTTTGTGTGATTGGGGCCTGAACACGCAGGAGGGTGAAAGGAGGGCAAGGAATAGAGTGAATTGGATCGATGTGGTATACTGGGGTTGACGTGCTGTCAGTGGATTGAATCAGGGCATGTGAAACGTCTGGGGTAAACCATGGAAAGCTGTGTAGGTATGTATATTTGCGTGTGTGGACGTATGTATATACATGTGTATGGGGTGGGTTGGGCCATTTCTTTCGTCTGTTTCCTTGCGCTACCTTGCAAACGCGGGAGACAGCGGCAAAAAAAAAAAAAACATATTAATAAAGCAATAATGCATGGTTAATAATATATAAAATTCAATAAAACTGTCATAAAATCAAATGTACACAGTTTCCTTTATCTTCTAATCCATGCCTATCTTCCTCATTACATCCTCCCTATCATCCAATCTCTCCTAATCCACTATTGAGATGGAAACAACTGGCTCAAAGCACCACTTCATGCCAACACAGATGCACAATACACCACACAAAATACATGTCACCACCACCTCACCCACCATCACCAACGTTCACACTCATTGAATACAAGTATTGGCCTAATCACAAACATAAACAATGCATGACACTGACATTATTCAGTAAGTTCTTGACTAATTCATACAACTGAAATAAATAAGATAGAGTATAATATTAAGCATAATCCTGTAACAAAAATATGGAGGGTTCAGCATTATAGAGTTTAGGACATTTCCAGTTCTGATAGGCATGGGGTCGATTATCTAACTTGTTAAAAATGTACATATTAGTAATTGGTGAATGATATGGTAAATGATATTCATTATGTTTATATCTTTCCCCAGTTCTCTTTTCTCTTTCTAAATCACTGAAGTCCACTCCATATGGGAACTCTCATTAATGGGGTGGCCACAGCAAAAGGAGACTCCACTTATCCTTGTCCTTACAGATGTTCCTTACATATACTATGCATCACATTTTTCCACTATTTCTCTCCATCCAGTACTCTTCCACTCTACTTTCTCATGTCACAGGTGCTCCTCCTCTCACACTAAGCCCTTTAAGTGAACTATCATACACTTTCTTTGTAAACTCCCAGTCTTGCATTCATTCTATATGCCCCAGCCACCTCAAAGCATTACATTTTACCCTCTCTACCACTCCACAATTCTTTCCCTTTGCATTCTTTGCCATACCAAATCTCTCATACTCCCCCTCCTTTTTTCTTCATTCTTTCTAGTCATACAACATTCTCCTCTCAAATAGCCCATTTCCACAGCCTGGATTTTTTACTTCTGTGCCTCATTCCATGTCCATGTTTCAGCTGCATAGGTCAGGGTCAGGAAGAATATGCTGTCTGTTAGTCCTTTCCTCACTTCCACACTTACACCTCTACCCTACATTATTCTATTAAGGGATCCAATAATTCATCTATTCTATGCTGCTCTCTCCATTATCACTCTTTCCATACCACCAAACACACCTAAGATAGCTCCCAAAAGCTTAAATTCACTCATCTCTCTTGGTCTTCCTCTTACCATATCTCTCACTCTGTAGGGCTTCGCAGAATCTATACTTTCACTATGTTTCCTTTCAAACACCATTACTTTACTTTTACTCACACACACCTTAAATAACCTAATTTACACATACAGGTACACCACCGATTTTCTGGCAACTGATGGTTCGGTACCTCCTTTAGTCTGGACAACATTACATTAGGGAACTTGAAATTACTGCAGCCACCAGAATAGTTTACTAGGCGGCCACAGATGGTGTTGTGTGTAGTGCGCTTATTTACATTCTTTACACTGCACTTGGTGGTGGTGATACCACAATTCTGTGAGATTCTTAGCTTCTTTTGCTTGAATTTAACCCTAGCTATGGTTTCTAAGACTTATGAGAGTGTCAGTCGTGGTGTCAAATGTAAACACCAGTCCATATCGATCCAAGATAAAGTAGAACTGTTGAAAAAAATGGACTGTGGTGTTTCGGTGCATAAGCTGTGTGACATCTACAGTACTGGTTCATCAACTGCTTATGATATAAAGAAGCAAAGGGAGAAAATATTGAAATTCTATGCAGACAACGATCCCAAGAAGCAAATGATGATTAGAAAAACTATGAAAGATAATAAGAGTACTGAGCACGATCGAGTGATAAGGGAATGGTTTTGACAGCATCGGAGTGATGGAGTGGACTTGTCAGGTAGCATGATAATGGACCAGGCTTCTTTGTTCCATAAAGAACTTAAATTTCAACATGAGCATGACTATAGTGAAGGATGGCTTCAAAGATTCAAGAAGTGTCATGGAATTTCCATAAATAAGTGTGTGGAGAAAAGTGGTCTGCAAACTATGAAGGAGCTGCAGAGTATGTGGACAAATTTGCGAAACTCGTAGTTGACGAGTACCTCAGTCCTGAGCAGGTGTATAATGCAGACGAAACTGCATTATTCTGGGGATGCACACCAAGGAAAACACTAACAACAGAAGACAAAGAAGACCCCACAGGATTCAAACAATTTAAGGACAAACTTACCATTCTAGGGTGCTCAAACATTTAATTTTTGTTTAATTCAAATATCTAGCAGTCCATGGTATACTTTAGACACATGGGAGATGAATAATTAGTGGGTTAGAGGTGTGCTCATGAATTATAATTACTTGACCACGGTTGGTCCGGAAAATGGTTAATCCAGCAAGGCGTTGGAACCAAGAGTGCTGGAAAATTGGTGGTGTACCAGTATCAAGAAACATTTACATTTTCTGCAATTCCTCTTCACTTTCAGCAAACAACACAGTATCATCTGCAAACAGGCTTGTTCCTTGTCACCTTGTCTCACCAACACTCTCCATCTCTGCATCCACATTCCCTAGTTTTGCTTTAATCTCTCTTATCATTTCATTAATATAAATGATAAAAAGCCATGGTAACATCACACAGCTCTATCTCACACACAAATGTATACCAAAACTTCTGCTCAATTCTCCACCCACTCTTACATAAGCATTTGCTACTCTATTGAAGGCTTTTACATCATTCAACAGTTGTCCCCCTATCCCATATATCCTCTTCAGTGTGTTCTTAACTGTTGCATGAACTAATGATTATCTACATATAAAGAAAAAATATTGGAAAACTTACCTAGCACCTGAGATTACACTGCTTGTTTCCCTAACTTTTGTCTTTCACTTGATGAATGATGAGGGAAATTATATTTCTTATGCATTTTTATACACACTTCTCTTTCATAGGATTATATCTAAGGCATGTATCAATAATGAATTACATAGAGTAAAATATTCAGAAACATATTGTGAAAAAAAAAAGTATGGGTGGTACAATGCTGTCTGTAGTTTAAAATGTTTCCAGTTCAGGGAGGGGAGTGCAGCTTGGTCATCTCACAGTTCAAAACCTAAATCTTACCTGGTGAATGATACACTACATCATATACTTTACAGATATTTCTACAAATTGGTCATCTCACAGTTCAAAATCTAAATCTTACCTGGTGAATGATACAGTAAATTATATACTTTACAGATATTTCTACAAATTTCTCTTTAGTAGTCTTATGGCTAATTCATGCACTAAAATATGCTGTGTATTAGATAACTGAAATATGGGTGGTACAGCAGAACACTGGCAATTCAGGTAGGCAAAGAGAAGCAAATGATTGTATTTCAGTTAAAAACATTTATCATTTTTTCCCAAAATTTATACAAAAAACTGTATCTTATCTAAACTTAACAGGTATTTCTTTATGGTTCTCTTCATGGGTTCTTACCTAATGCATGAAATAATAATTTCTACATATTCATATGACAAAACCTTAATTAGCCTCTCCCAGAATGCCAAAGAAATGTGGATGTGACAAAGAGGCAGATACCTGCCTATCATTTTTTGTATGTGTTGTATATTATTTTCATTGCTTGGACTATATTTTCAGTGTTATTTGGTACATTATTTCCACTACCTACACAATGTTTTGAGTATCTTTCCTGTCTTTTTAGCTAATGGTCCCAAACTCCTTATTCATATGGAAATGAGTATCACAATATAGTGTGATTTGTGAATGTGAACTTTTGTGGTACCTATCTTGTACTGTATCATGATCCTTCTGTACTAAAATACGTGGACCAATTAAGTGCAAACAAAACAACTAGCCCTGATACCCTATCCTCAAGATTTTCAGGAGGTCAGAGAAAAACTGATATTTTCCACATGGAAAATGTCTAATAAATCATGAGGTAGAGTACCTAAAAACTGGAAACTGATAAATGTCACCCCTATATAAAAAAAAAAGTGCCTTGAATTACTGTCCAGTTAGCCTTACGTCAGTTCTAGGTACAAAAAAAAGAGACAAAATTGTGACACTTCAATCTGACAACTAGTATGGATTCTGCAACAAAAGAACTTGTCTGATAAATTTTTTGGTATTTTTCAATGTTACATATGGTAATGGACTTATAAGTGCAAATATCAAATATGGACATATATGGTAATATATGGCTACCTTTCTTAATTACTATGCACACTCAGATAATATGCCACATGATATGTGTCCATTTCCATCATCCCCTTAAAAGAAAAAATCCAATGCGTCTGAAAAAAAATCACTCCCTTTGAAATATTTTACATGAAAAACTGTGGCCCTAATCAATTCTTTCTAGGAATCTATCCATTTTTTCTGAAGATTATACTTGCTCCCTGAAGTTTCAGTCATACAAAGATATATTTCCTGATCAACTTGTCATTCACCATGACCTTATCTTCTTAAGAGACCTTCATTATTGAGTCGTTCTAAAGACTTCTTCACATGACATACCCCTCCTACATCATACTTTATCATTCTCTCAACGCCAACTATACTTTTTGTTAGTCACCTTTACTTCTCTTACATTTACCTGTCCTAACCTACAGAAACTGGGGTTTCATATCCACATGTCTAGGATGTAACATATATTCCATTTTGCAAGTTTCATATGCACCTCTGGTTTTTCTGCTTTGTAAGATTCTATTCTTCATTTCAACTTCCCCCTGGTCACCCTTTCTTATCATCTATATATACCTAAACTCACTCATAATTTTCAGCTCTTCATCACTCAAACCAAAATTACAGAGTGACAGCCCATCTCTTTCAAACACTAAAATTTTACTTATATTAGTGTGAAAGTGGTCTCCGAAATCATCTTACTCCCTCCATGTCAGCAATGATTGTCCTGCTTTCTCTCATCAAAACGAAGCAATCTGAATAGAATTAAAAGTATTTTGTAACACACACCACACACCTATTCTTCTCAATTTGCATCCTATATCTACACAATCATACCATCCTTTTCCTAATCACAAATCATGTGTTTTACATAATAACTATAACCTGTCCCTTGTTAAAGTGCCTGTTAGCTGCCTCTTAAAAACTCTTGGGATAATTCTTCCTTTTTCCTTTTCTCTCTTTCTTTAAAGACTTAGCCTTAATTAGAACTTTCGTCTTTGCCAATATCCTTAAGAAAGAACTTGCATTCATATTCAATGTCTGCTCCTTAATCACATCATCAAAGTAACCTTCCATTTCACCCAGTTCACTAATTTACATAACTGTACAGCATCATCTGCATAAAACAACTGTGGTAGCTTTAGTTCAATAAAAAAAGTCAATATATGTGTGCAACTCTATAAAATCTAGCTGCAGGATCAGAAAACAGTAGCTGGGTGCACGTACAGATCAATCATTTGGACAAAGTGCTTAACTTATCCGAAGGTGGTGCACAAGTCTAGGGTTTTTCATCTGACATTTTAGCAGCCTGCTAATCATCAATGCTCAAGCTAAGATAGTACAAGACACAACATTCAGTAAGGAAAGAGAAATAGAAAAAAACAGGCTTTTTATTTCAAGAGATAAATATGTTTTCACCTTTAGTCAGATTCATATGTTAGTCAGTGCTTTTGGTGTGTATCAAAGATTCAAACTGTTCATGGGTGAAATGTGGGAGTGAACCCTTCAAATTGGAAAAAAGGTTCTCTTTCAAGTACTTGTAAAGACTTCACTAAAAACATAGGTTTTGATGAATGGCAAGCCATTTCTCTAACATGGCAGATTCCTATGAACATCTGAGAGAGCACGTGTTCAGTAGAGGGGTCAAAACAACACCTCACCTCCCTAAATAGGGCACATTCATGAAGATTTACCCTCTTCAACTACCAGAAAATCTATGAAGCCACGCTATGGAGATCCAGTGACTACACAGTGATCTGGTAAGGTCTCTGATATCATACAGCCAATTATACAGCCAATCATGTTCATCCCCAAACTACTGGCATTTCTGCCTCAGGCCTGTTACTGTCAGGACTTTAGCAATGGTTTCCAAAAAAGAGAGAGAAGCACAAAAGGATGAGAAATTAAATGGATGCTCTTAAAATGTTTTTTCAGTCCTGAAAACCTACAGACAAATGCTTAATGAATCTGAGGGCAAACTCAAATTAAGGGGGAGGGACCTTAGCACTTAAAATGTTCTCATCATTTGATGATGATTAAGAAAAGATCTCCTAGTGTCATATGAAGACTGAATTTTTGCCAGTTGTTTGAATAGCCAGCTAAAGTGCCATATGATTAATACCCTACAGAGGTCTCATATGTTGCCAGAAAAGTGCAGAAATTAATTCTGCTCCCCTCAATACCTCCAAAACCACTACTGTATGCATATAACCATTGATTTGCAAGTCATACATTCAAAAAATATGTAAATTTGCTGGATTACCTATGATGTGGAGGAAAACATGCATCAGTTAGCAAGGAAGGTAAAGAGTAATAACATGAAAAATGTGAAAAAATCAGTGACTTATGGAGATATTTCAGCAGGATTACATAAGGAGGACCAAGAGGAGGCCACCTCACCAACTTTAGCTTGGTGTTTCTTCACATGGTAGAAATTACTTAACAACAGCGCCTAATTTTTTTTTTTATGCAATCTTAATGGTTATGAAGGACTGTGGGAACAGATGATAAGTGCTAAAACATTTCCAGAGAAACACACCTCCATTATCTTACCTTATAAGCCAGTCATTCTCCATCACACTCATTTCTAGTGGGAATAGTGTAATATTTCTAAATATATTCATGTTATTCACCAACAATGTGGTGCCTTTGTATGAAATAAAATTAAGAGAGCAAATTCAAGAAAGACAAAAACATTCTATATCCTTACAAAAGTGCCTCCCATTCTCACTCACCTTTGTTGATCAGCACATTAGCATAGAATAGCAAATTCTATGGGTCTTGTGCTTAAAGGGGCTCCACTACCATAAGAAAAAAAAGTTAACTTTTTTAAATATGGTTCTTAAAAATGTAAAGAAATAATGTAAGTTTAAAGACAGGTTAATAAAAAATCTTAAATTCAACTGGGTAAAGGATAGGGATCAGGGCAGGATTCTGAGTGTGTGTAATGTGTGTAAGCAGCTATTAGAGGTTCAGCCACTCTCTATGAATATAGGCCAATAGTCACTCTCTTGAATGTTCTGGCTGCTGTTGTTGCTATGCAGCCTGTACTGCTTCATCCCCTGCTTTATATGCCATTATCAAAGAAACAGATAGTGCTAAATGCTCCAGACCCCACAGATGTCCATCACACTCATTTTCAGTGTATGAAATGTAACACTTCTAAATATATTCATGTTATACACAATCAATGTTTTGCATGTGTATGAAATATAATCAAAGGCAAAATGAGGTTGAGCAGAGAAAAGTGATATTTTCATATCCTTTTCTCTTATCAAAAACTATCAGAAGTGTCAAATATCCCCCACATCCATAGTGCTTACTTTTGCAAGCCAATCTATCAATTCATAAAAAAAGTTCTTTCAATCTTCTTTCAAGTTACACAGACAGAGATGAGCACTGCAGCCAATATCACTGTTTAAGGGTTATGAAAAAACTAAAGAGTAAAAAAGGAGACATGAAAAGACCTTAAGAAAGAGCTTTACCCTTAGTTCCATAGGCTTTTGCTCTGGATTGTACTCAAATGAAGGCAGCAATACAGCTCAATTCCAAGAAGATAAAAAAAAATCTGAGCTCTGGTATCATCAATCAAAGGTGCTGTGACAAGCCAGAAACCCATGAAAAACAAATGTGATATTTCTACAGAAAATCAGAGCAAAGGCCAGTTGCCTCACAACAGGTGATTCTAATCAATTGCCCTAACAGTTGTGAAAGGAGTACCAAGTTTTGGCTTCAACATTAAAGTTTCTTGTTGATGAATGTTAAGAATGGATTTGAAGTTACCAAACAAGTGTGCTGTAATTCCAAGAAACAGAAAATTCTCATTCAGGTTTGGAAGAACTTTTATCATGTAAGATGAATTTCAACTGTAGAAGTTTCACATACTCTTAATCCAGGCCATAAGCTGAAGGGCCATATTCATTTATCTTTTTATCATGCTTAACCACCATCTCCCCCATTAATCAGGTATCTCAAGGAAACAGATGAGGAATGACCCAACTCACCAATATACACATGTATATACATAAACACCCACACATACATATATACATACATATACATTTCAATGTATCCATACACATGCATACAAAGACATATACAAATGTACATATCCATACTTGCTGCCTTCATCCATTCCCATCGCCACATCATCACACACGAAATAGCATCCCCCCTCCCTCCAGTGAGGCAGCGCCAGGAACAGACGAAAAAAGCAACATTCATTCACACTCAGTCTTTAGCTGTCATGTGTAATGTGCTGAAACCAAAGCTCCCTTTCCACATCCAGGCCCCACAGAACTTTTCATGGTTTACCCAACACACTTTACATGTCCTGGTTCAATCCACTGACAGCATGTTGACCCTGGTATACCACATTGTTCCAATTCACTCTATTCCTTGCACGCATTTCACCATTTCACCCTCCTGTATGTTAAGGCTCCAATCGCTCAAAACCTTTTTTCACTCCATCCTCATACCTCCAATTTGGTCTCCCGCTTCTCCTTCTTCCCTCTGCCTCTGACACTTATATCCTCTTTGTCAATCTTTCCTCACTCATTCTTTCCATGTGTCCAAATCACTTCAACATAACCTCTTCTGCTCTCTCAACCACACTCTTTTTATTGCTACACATCTCTCTTACCCTTTCATTACTTTCTTGATCAAACCACCCCACACCACATTTCACAGACATTTCATTTCCAACACATCCATCCTCCTCTGCACAACCCTATCTATAGCTCATGTCTTGCAACCATATAACATTGTTGGAACCACCATTCCATCAAATATACCAATTTTTGCTCTCCGAGATAACATTCTCGCCTTCCACACATCCTTCAACGCTCCCAGAACCTTTGCCCCCTCCCCACCCTGTGACTCACTTCCGCTTCCATGGTTCCATCCGCTGCTAAGTCTATTCTCAGATATCTAAAACACTTCACTTCCTCCAGTTTTTCTCCATTCAAACTTACCTCCCAATTAACTTGTCCCTCAACCCTATTGATCCTAATAACCTTGCTCTTATTCACATTTACTCTCAACTTTCTTCTTTCATACACTTTACCAAACTCAGTCACCAACTTCTGCAGTTTCTCACCCGAATCAGCCACCAAAGCTGTATCATCAGCGAACAACAACTGACTCACTTCCCATGCCCTCTCATCCCCAACAGACTGCATACTTGCCCCTCTCTCCAAAACTCTTCCATTCACCTCCCTAACAACCCCATCCATAAACATATTAAACAACCATGGAGACATCATGCACCCCTGCCGCAAACCGACATTCACTGGGAACCAATCACTTTCCTCTCTTTCTACTTGTACACATGCCTTACATCCTTGGTAAAAACTTTTCACTGCTTCTAGCAACTTGCCTCCCACACCATATACTCTTAATCTTCCACAAAGCATCTTTATCCACCCTAACATATGCTTTCTCCAGATCCACAAATATTACATGCAAATCCATCTGTTTTTCTAAGTATTTCTTGCATACATTTTTCAAAGCAAACACCTGATCCACACATCCTCTACCATTTCTGTAACCACACTGCTCTTCCCCAATCTGATGCTCTGTACATGCTTTCACCCTCTCAATCAATACCCTCCCATATAATTTCCCAGGAATACTCAACAAACTTGTCTCTGTAATTTGAATACTAACCTTTACCCCTCTGCTTCTGTACAATGGCACTATGAATGCATTCCACCAATCCTCAGGCACTTCACCATGATCCATACATACACTGAATATCCTTATCAACCAATCAACAACACAGTCAGCCCTTTTTTTAATAAATTTTGCTGCAATATCATCCAAATCTGCTGCCTTGCTGGCTTTCATCTTCCACAAGGCTTTCACTACCCCTTCTTTGTTCACCAAACCATTCTCCCGGACCCTCTCACTTTGCACTCCACCCTGACCAAAACACCCAACACATTCAACAAACCTTCAAAATATTCACTACATCTCACTTCATCACTACTTATTACCTCCCCATTTGCCCCCTTCACCGATGTTCCCATTTGTTCTCTTGTCTTACGCGCTTTATTTACCTCCTTCCATAACATTTTTTCATTCTCCCTAAAATTTAATGATACTCTCTCACCCCGACTCTCATTTGCCCTCTTTTTCACCTCTTGCACCTTTCTCTTGACCTCCTCCCGCTTTCAATTATACATCTCCCAGTCATTTGCATTACTTTTTCTTTTTTCTTTCATACTATTCGCCATCTCCCACGTTAGTGAGGTTGCGTTAAGAACAGAGGACTGGACCTTTGAGGGAATATCCTCACCTGGCCCCATTCTCTGTCCCTTCTTTTGGAAAATTAAAAAAACCGAGAGGGGAGGATTTCCAACCCTGCAAAAATCATCCAAATGCCTCTCTTCTCTTTCACTAACACTCTTACTTCTTCATCCCACTACCCTTTCTAATCTGCCTACCTCTCACCTTTCTCATGCCACATGCATCTTGTGCACAAGCCATCACTGCTTCCCTAAATATATCCCATTCCTCCCCCACTCCCCTTACATCATTTGCACTCAACTTTTGCCATTCTACACTCAATCTCTCCTGGTATTTCCTCACACAAGTCTCCTTTCCAAGCTCACTTACTCTCACCACTCTCTACTTCCCAACATCCTCTCTTCTTTTCTGAAAACCTCTACAAATCTTCACCTTTGCCTCCACAAGACAGTGATCAGACATCCCTCCAGCTGCCCCTCTCAGCACATCAACATCCAAAAGTCTCTCTTTTAAATGCCTTTTAATTAACACATAATCTAATAATGCCCTTTGGCCATCTCTCCTGCTCACATACATATACTTACATATATCTCTCTTTTTAAACCAGGTATTCCCAATCACCAGCCATTTTTCAGCACACAAATCCACAAGCTCTTCACCATTTCCACTTACAAAACTGAACACACCATGTGCACCAATTATATCCTTAACTGCCACATTACTCACCTTTGCATTCAAATCACCCATCACTATAACCCGGTCTCATGCATCAAAGCTACTAACACACTCACTCAGCTGCTCCCAAAACTTGCCTCTCATGATCTTTCTTCGCATGACCAGGTGCAGTTGTAAAAAGACCATGGATCTTTGAAGTTTCCATTTACAGGCTGAGAAGAGATCTCTACCAGTGTCTTCAGAACAGACTAGAAACATTAATGCAAAAACATCCACCAATAAAGACTCTTGAAAAACAATCCTCTTTGCTGTTACAGCTACTAGTATCACTAATGCCAAAAATCTATAGCCAAATAGTAAAAATTACTTAGTCATTGTAGAATCTTTAGAATCTCTCTGTATATGCAAACAAGGATATATATTGTTCTTAAAGGGACTGGGCATCAGCGATACGGATAGAAATGAATAAGATTCACAAACTGAATATTCTCTCACAAAGAGCAGAAAGAGGGCAAATAAAGTGTAAGGAATCATCTCTACAGTAACCTCCAAACTTTCTTCCATATAATGATTTCAAAATAAAAAAAATCAAGTTTGAACAGTAAAAAGTTCTGAAACTGGATTTCCTCTACATGAAGTTGACTCTTTAAGAGAATCTAGAGAATCTCACAGGAGGGAAGGCACAATTGTGCTGAGTTTGGCACCGGAAATTCACTTCAGATTAAGGGAGTAACGAGAGTCAAAAGAGTCATGATATAAGCTTTTCAGAAATAGAAAGAGTGTCAATCCCCTTAAAAGTTTTTGAAAAGCTCAAATGTAATACAATCCAGGAATCATTGAAGATAACACACAACCCCATCCATAAACAAATTAAACAACCATGGAGACATCACACACCCCTGCCGCAAACCTACATTCACTGAGAACCATATATATATATATATATATGTTAGGGAGGTGAATGCAAGAGTTTTGGAAAGAGGGGCAAGTATGAAGTCTGTTGGGGATGAGAGAGCTTGGGAAGTGAGTCAGTTGTTGTTCGCTGATGATACAGCGCTGGTGGCTGATTCATGTGAGAAACTGCAGAAGCTGGTGACTGAGTTTGGTAAAGTGTGTGGAAGAAGAAAGTTAAGAGTAAATGTGAATAAGAGCAAGGATATTAGGTACAGTAGGGTTGAGGGTCAAGTCAATTGGGAGGTGAGTCTGAATGGAGAAAAACTGGAGGAAGTGAAGTGTTTTAGATATCTGGGAGTGGATCTGGCAGCGGATGGAACCATGGAAGCGGAAGTGGATCGTAGGGTGGGGGAGGGGGCAAAAATTCTGGGAGCCTTGAAGAATGTGTGGAAGTCGAGAACATTATCTCGGAAAGCAAAAATGGGTATGTTTGAAGGAATAGTGGTTTCAACAATGTTGTATGGTTGTAAGGCGTGGGCTATGGATAGAGTTGTGCGCAGGAGGATGGATGTGCTGGAAATGAGATGTTTGAGGACAATGTGTGGTGTGAGGTGGTTTGATCGAGTAAGTAACGTAAGGGTAAGAGAGATGTGTGGAAATAAAAAGAGCGTGGTTGAGAGAGCAGAAGAGGGTGTTTTGAAATGGTTTGGGCACATGGAGAGAATGAGTGAGGAAAGATTGACCAAGAGGATATATGTGTCGGAGGTGGAGGGAACGAGGAGAAGAGGGAGACCAAATTGGAGGTGGAAGGATGGAGTGAAAAAGATTTTGTGTGATCGGGGCCTAAGCATGCAGGAGGGTGAAAGGAGGGCAAGGAATAGAATGAATTGGAGCGATGTGGTATACCGGGGTTGACGTGCTGTCAGTGGATTGAATCAAGGCATGTGAAGCGTCTGGGGTAAACCATGGAAAGTTGTGTAGGTATGTATATTTGCGTGTGTGGATGTATGTATATACATGTGTATGGGGGTGGGTTGGGCCATTTCTTTCGTCTGTTTCCTTGCGCTACCTCGCAAACGCGGGAGACAGCGACAAAGCAAAAAAAAAAAAATATATATATATTTATTTTTCATTTATTTTATCCCTGGAGATGGGGTGAAAGAATACTTCCCATGCATTCCTCGCGTGTCGTAGAAGGCGACTAGAGGGGACGGGAGCTGGGGGCCAGAAATCCTCCCCTCCTTGTATTTTTAACTTTCTAAAATGGGAAACAGAAGAAGGAGTCACGCGGGGAGTGCTCATCCTCCTCGAAGGCTCAGATTGGGGTGTCTAAATGTGTGTGGATGTAACCAAGATGTGAAAAAAGGAGAGATAGGTAGTATGTTTGAGGAAAGGAACCTGGATAATTTGGCTCTGAGTGAAACGAAGCTCAAGGGTAAAGGGGAAGAGTGGTTTGGGAATGTCTTGGGAGTAAAGTCAGGGGTTAGTGAGAGGACAAGAGCAAGGGAAGGAGTAGCAGTACTCCTGAAACAGGAGTTGTGGGAGTATGTGATAGAATGTAAGAAAGTAAATTCTCGATTAATATGGGTAAAACTGAAAGCTGGGTAAAGAGATGGGTAATTATTGGTGCATATGCACCTGGGCATGAGAAGAAAGATCATGAGAGGCAAGTGTTTTGGGAGCAGCTGAATTGAGTGTGTTAGTGGTTTTGATGCACGAGACCAGGTTATAGTGATGGGTGATTTGAATGCAAAGGTGAGTAATGTGGCAGTTGAGGGAATAAGTGGTATACATGAGGTGTTCAGTGTTGTAAATGGAAATGGTGAAGAGCTTGTAGATTTATGTGCGGAAAAAGGACTGGTGATTGGGAATACCTGGTTTAAAAAGCAAGATATACATAAGTATACGTATGTAAGTAGGAGAGATGGCCAGATAATGTTATTGGATTACGTGTTAATTGACAGGCGCGCGAAAGAGAGACTCTTGGATGTTAATGTGCTGAGAGGTGCAACTGGAGGGATGTCTGATCATTATCTTGTGGAGGCTAAGGTGAAGACTTGTATAGGTTTTCAGAAAAGAAGAGTGAATGTTGGGGTGAAGAGGGTGGTGAGAGTAAGTGAGCTTGGGAAGGAGACTTGTGTGAGGAAGTACCAGGAGAGACTGAGTACAGAATGGAAAAAGGTGAGAACAATGGAAGTAAGGGGAGTGGGGGAGGAATGGGATGTATTTAGGGAATCAGTGATGGATTGTGCAAAAGATGCTTGTGGCATGAGAAGAGTGGGAGGTGGGTTGATTAGAAAGGGTAGTGAGTGGTGGGATGAAGAAGTAAGATTATTAGTGAAAGAGAAGAGAGAGGCATTTGGACGATTTTTGCAGGGAAAAAATGCAATTGAGTGGGAGATGTATAAAAGAAAGAGACAGGAGGTCAAGAGAAAGGTGCAAGAGGTGAAAAAGAGGGCAAATGAGAGTTGGGGTGAGAGAGTATCATTAAATTTTAGGGAGAATAAAAAGATGTTCTGGAAGGAGGTAAATAAAGTGTGTAAGACAAGGGAGCAAATGGGAACTTCAGTGAAGGGTGCTATTGGGGAGGTGATAACAAGTAGTGGTGATGTGAGAAGGAGATGGAGTGAGTATTTTGAAGGTTTGTCGAATGTGTTTGATGATAGAGTGGCAGATATAGGGTGCCTTGGTCGAGGTGGTGTGCAAAGTGAGAGGGTTGGGCAAAATGATTTGTAAACAGAGAAGAGGTAGTAAAAGCTCTGCGGAAGATGAAAGCCGGCAAGGCAGCAGGTTTGGATGGTATTGCAGTGGAATTTATTAAAAAAGGGGGTGACTGTATTGTTGACTGGTTGGTAAGGCTATTTAATGTATGTATGACTCATGGTGAGGTGCCTGAGGATTGGCGGAATGCGTGCATAGTGCCATTGTACAAAGGCAAAGGGGATAAGAGTGAGTGCTCAAATTACAGAGGTATAAGTTTGTTGAGTATTCCTGGTAAATTATATGGGAGGGTATTGATTGAGAGGGTGAAGGCATGTACAGAGCATCAGATTGGGGAGGAGCAGTGTGGTTTCAGAAGTGGTAGAGGATGTGTGGATCAGGTGTTTGCTTTGAAGAATGTATGTGAGAAATACTTAGAAAAGCAACTGGATTTGTATGTAGCATTTATGGATCTGGAGAAGGCATATGATAGAGTTGATATGATAGGTTTGCGGCAGGGGTGTGTGATGTCTCCATGGTTGTTTAATTTGTTTATGGATGGGGTTGTTGGGAGGTGAATGCAAGAGTTTTGGAAAGAGGGGCAAGTATGAAGTCTGTTGGGGATGAGAGAGCTTGGGAAGTGAGTCAGTTGTTGTTCGCTGATGATACAGCGCTGGTGGCTGATTCATGTGAGAAACTGCAGAAGCTGGTGACTGAGTTTGGTAAAGTGTGTGGAAGAAGAAAGTTAAGAGTAAATGTGAATAAGAGCAAGGATATTAGGTACAGTAGGGTTGAGGGTCAAGTCAATTGGGAGGTGAGTCTGAATGGAGAAAAACTGGAGGAAGTGAAGTGTTTTAGATATCTGGGAGTGGATCTGGCAGCGGATGGAACCATGGAAGCGGAAGTGGATCGTAGGGTGGGGGAGGGGGCAAAAATTCTGGGAGCCTTGAAGAATGTGTGGAAGTCGAGAACATTATCTCGGAAAGCAAAAATGGGTATGTTTGAAGGAATAGTGGTTTCAACAATGTTGTATGGTTGTAAGGCGTGGGCTATGGATAGAGTTGTGCGCAGGAGGATGGATGTGCTGGAAATGAGATGTTTGAGGACAATGTGTGGTGTGAGGTGGTTTGATCGAGTAAGTAACGTAAGGGTAAGAGAGATGTGTGGAAATAAAAAGAGCGTGGTTGAGAGAGCAGAAGAGGGTGTTTTGAAATGGTTTGGGCACATGGAGAGAATGAGTGAGGAAAGATTGACCAAGAGGATATATGTGTCGGAGGTGGAGGGAACGAGGAGAAGAGGGAGACCAAATTGGAGGTGGAAGGATGGAGTGAAAAAGATTTTGTGTGATCGGGGCCTAAGCATGCAGGAGGGTGAAAGGAGGGCAAGGAATAGAATGAATTGGAGCGATGTGGTATACCGGGGTTGACGTGCTGTCAGTGGATTGAATCAAGGCATGTGAAGCGTCTGGGGTAAACCATGGAAAGTTGTGTAGGTATGTATATTTGCGTGTGTGGATGTATGTATATACATGTGTATGGGGGTGGGTTGGGCCATTTCTTTCGTCTGTTTCCTTGCGCTACCTCGCAAACGCGGGAGACAGCGACAAAGCAAAAAAAAAAAAAATATATATATATTTATTTTTCATTTATTTTATCCCTGGAGATGGGGTGAAAGAATACTTCCCATGCATTCCTCGCGTGTCGTAGAAGGCGACTAGAGGGGACGGGAGCTGGGGGCCAGAAATCCTCCCCTCCTTGTATTTTTAACTTTCTAAAATGGGAAACAGAAGAAGGAGTCACGCGGGGAGTGCTCATCCTCCTCGAAGGCTCAGATTGGGGTGTCTAAATGTGTGTGGATGTAACCAAGATGTGAAAAAAGGAGAGATAGGTAGTATGTTTGAGGAAAGGAACCTGGATAATTTGGCTCTGAGTGAAACGAAGCTCAAGGGTAAAGGGGAAGAGTGGTTTGGGAATGTCTTGGGAGTAAAGTCAGGGGTTAGTGAGAGGACAAGAGCAAGGGAAGGAGTAGCAGTACTCCTGAAACAGGAGTTGTGGGAGTATGTGATAGAATGTAAGAAAGTAAATTCTCGATTAATATGGGTAAAACTGAAAGCTGGGTAAAGAGATGGGTAATTATTGGTGCATATGCACCTGGGCATGAGAAGAAAGATCATGAGAGGCAAGTGTTTTGGGAGCAGCTGAATTGAGTGTGTTAGTGGTTTTGATGCACGAGACCAGGTTATAGTGATGGGTGATTTGAATGCAAAGGTGAGTAATGTGGCAGTTGAGGGAATAAGTGGTATACATGAGGTGTTCAGTGTTGTAAATGGAAATGGTGAAGAGCTTGTAGATTTATGTGCGGAAAAAGGACTGGTGATTGGGAATACCTGGTTTAAAAAGCAAGATATACATAAGTATACGTATGTAAGTAGGAGAGATGGCCAGATAATGTTATTGGATTACGTGTTAATTGACAGGCGCGCGAAAGAGAGACTCTTGGATGTTAATGTGCTGAGAGGTGCAACTGGAGGGATGTCTGATCATTATCTTGTGGAGGCTAAGGTGAAGACTTGTATAGGTTTTCAGAAAAGAAGAGTGAATGTTGGGGTGAAGAGGGTGGTGAGAGTAAGTGAGCTTGGGAAGGAGACTTGTGTGAGGAAGTACCAGGAGAGACTGAGTACAGAATGGAAAAAGGTGAGAACAATGGAAGTAAGGGGAGTGGGGGAGGAATGGGATGTATTTAGGGAATCAGTGATGGATTGTGCAAAAGATGCTTGTGGCATGAGAAGAGTGGGAGGTGGGTTGATTAGAAAGGGTAGTGAGTGGTGGGATGAAGAAGTAAGATTATTAGTGAAAGAGAAGAGAGAGGCATTTGGACGATTTTTGCAGGGAAAAAATGCAATTGAGTGGGAGATGTATAAAAGAAAGAGACAGGAGGTCAAGAGAAAGGTGCAAGAGGTGAAAAAGAGGGCAAATGAGAGTTGGGGTGAGAGAGTATCATTAAATTTTAGGGAGAATAAAAAGATGTTCTGGAAGGAGGTAAATAAAGTGTGTAAGACAAGGGAGCAAATGGGAACTTCAGTGAAGGGTGCTATTGGGGAGGTGATAACAAGTAGTGGTGATGTGAGAAGGAGATGGAGTGAGTATTTTGAAGGTTTGTCGAATGTGTTTGATGATAGAGTGGCAGATATAGGGTGCCTTGGTCGAGGTGGTGTGCAAAGTGAGAGGGTTGGGCAAAATGATTTGTAAACAGAGAAGAGGTAGTAAAAGCTCTGCGGAAGATGAAAGCCGGCAAGGCAGCAGGTTTGGATGGTATTGCAGTGGAATTTATTAAAAAAGGGGGTGACTGTATTGTTGACTGGTTGGTAAGGCTATTTAATGTATGTATGACTCATGGTGAGGTGCCTGAGGATTGGCGGAATGCGTGCATAGTGCCATTGTACAAAGGCAAAGGGGATAAGAGTGAGTGCTCAAATTACAGAGGTATAAGTTTGTTGAGTATTCCTGGTAAATTATATGGGAGGGTATTGATTGAGAGGGTGAAGGCATGTACAGAGCATCAGATTGGGGAGGAGCAGTGTGGTTTCAGAAGTGGTAGAGGATGTGTGGATCAGGTGTTTGCTTTGAAGAATGTATGTGAGAAATACTTAGAAAAGCAACTGGATTTGTATGTAGCATTTATGGATCTGGAGAAGGCATATGATAGAGTTGATATGATAGGTTTGCGGCAGGGGTGTGTGATGTCTCCATGGTTGTTTAATTTGTTTATGGATGGGGTTGTTGGGGAGGTGAATGCAAGAGTTTTGGAAAGAGGGGCAAGTATGAAGTCTGTTGGGGATGAGAGAGCTTGGGAAGTGAGTCAGTTGTTGTTCGCTGATGATACAGCGCTGGTGGCTGATTCATGTGAGAAACTGCAGAAGCTGGTGACTGAGTTTGGTAAAGTGTGTGGAAGAAGAAAGTTAAGAGTAAATGTGAATAAGAGCAAGGTTATTAGGTACAGTAGGGTTGAGGGTCAAGTCAATTGGGAGGTGAGTTTGAATGGAGAAAAACTGGAGGAAGTGAAGTGTTTTAGATATCTGGGAGTGGACCTGGCAGCGGATGGAAACATGGAAGCGGAAGTGGATCATAGGGTGGGGGAGGGGGCGAAAATTCTGGGAGCCTTGAAGAATGTATGGAAGTCGAGAACATTATCTCGGAAAGCAAAAATGGGTATGTTTGAAGAAACAGTGGTTCCAACAATGTTGTATGGTTGCGAGGCGTGGACTATGGATAGAGTTGTGCGCAGGAGGATGGATGTGCTGGAAATGAGATGTTTGAGGACAATGTGTGGTGTGAGGTGGTTCGATCGAGTAAGTAACGTAAGGGTAAGAGAGATGTGTGGAAATAAAAAGAGCGTGGTTGAGAGAGCAGAAGAGGGTGTTTTGAAATGGTTTGGTCACATGGAGAGAATGAGTGAGGAAAGATTGACCAAGAGGATATATGTGTCGGAGGTGGAGGGAACGAGGAGAAGAGGGAGACCAAATTGGAGGTGGAAAGATGGAGTGAAAAAGATTTTGTGTGATCGGGGCCTGAACATGCAGGAGGGTGAAAGGAGGGCAAGGAATAGAGTGAATTGGAGCGATGTGGTATACCGGGGTTGACGTGCTGTCAGTGGATTGAATCAAGGCATGTGAAGCGTCTGGGGTAAGCCATGGAAAGCTGTGTAGGTATGTATATTTGCGTGTGTGGACGTATGTATATACATGTGTATGGGGGGGGTTGGGCCATTTCTTTCGTCTGTTTCCTTGTGCTACCTCGCAAACGCGGGAGACAGCGACAAAGTATAAAAAAAAAAAAAAATATATCCCCCAGGGATATATATCACATGGACAATCACATGTTTACCAAATGGCGTCCTAGCTTCGTCTCTTCGATGTACATCAACTGACTGTTATATCTCTCTCTTGTGTCTCCCTGATTATTACACGAAAGTGCACTTGGGAACTTTTCGTGTTTCATTTTCCCGTGGACTCATAGGAATATCTTGATCACGCGCAAAATTGTGATCCTTTCCAATATATATACATATATATATATATATATATATATATATATATATATATATATATATATATATATATATATATATATATATATTCGTATCTATTTATTCGTTATACTTAATCGCTGTTTCCCGTATCAGCAAGGTAGCACAAAGAAAACAGACAAAGAAAGGCCCAACCACCCACATACACATATATATACATAATTGCCCATACATGCACGTATACATACATATACATTTCAACATATACATACATACACTTTATTTTCTTACTATTCGCCATTTCCCGCGTTAGTGAGGTAGCATTAAGAACAGAGGACTGAGCCTTAGAGGGAAATCCTCACTTGGCCCCCTTCTCTGTTCCTTCTTCTGGAAAATCAAAAGCGAGAGGGGAGGATTTCCAGCCCCCTGCTCCCTCCCCTTTTAGTCGCCTTCTACGACACGCAGGGAATACATGGAAAGTATTCTTTCTCCCCTATCCCCAGGGATAACATACATATACATACGGAGACATATACATATATACATATGTGCATATTCATACTTGCTGCCTTCATCCATTCCCATCGCCATTCTGCCACACATGAAACAGCACCCCCCTTTCATGTGTGATCACCATTTCCTGCATTAGGAAAGTTGTGCCAAGTACAAATGAAGAAAGGCCACATTCACTTGCATCCATTCCCAAGCTGTCTTGTGCAATGCACCAAAGCCATAACTTTACGTTATCCTCAACCAGGCCCTACAGATCTCTCCAAGGTTTATTCTTGCTGCTTCACAGTTCCCTTCAGCATGTTTTTACATAGAGCATGAAACAAGAATTATCTACATATTTGGAAAAAATTGGAAAACTTACAAACTTACCAAGCACATAGCATCACATCAGCTATTATCATAATTGTAGTCTTTTGCTCAGTGAATGATAGGGTAAATTTTATCTCTATAATTTTATACACAGTTCTCTTTGTTAGGTCTATGAGTAATTCATAAATCGATAATGAACTACTGCAATGGAAATATGGATGGTACAACAACTTACAAAATAGGTGTTGCATGTTATGCTCAGCATGTCGGAGCTTGATAATGTGGAAGGAGCTGACCATTTAGGGGGTAAGTTGGATACATATCTGTCAAAGGTTGATGGCAGAATCATTTTAATATATATGTGTATTAAATATCTATGATAAATGATCGATGGACAATGTTTCTTCATAGGTAATTGTCACTGATCAAGAAATACACTTACTGATCCCTCTGAAATCCTATATGGTGGGTCTAAATGTTGACATTAGTCCACTGGTAAAAAGAAATCACCAAAACTATCTCAGAAAAAAATAATATGGAGAAAGAACAAAAATGTAACTTATACTTTGTTGCAGTAAAAGAATAGTAAGCCAACTCATAGTGTGGGCAAATCTATCAAAAAAAGAAAAGCTTATCCAAACTTGAACTCTATCTCACTGACTGTCAACAAAGACAAACTGACCCTGGCAGGCCACAACACAGTGGACAGAAGGTTGGTGTAATGTCACTAATGGGAAGGTAAAAGTATTAGGCTTGGCAATTCATCATTACATTATTTCTTAAGAATTTTTCATGAATCTTTCCAGGGCACATTACAGTGACTCTTATTCCATGCAATCAACAAGACTGGCATTATTTGTTGTGGGTTTTCTAACTCCCTAACTAAATTGGACAGCTAACTGACACAAGAGCAGAAGCTTGATGTCTCAAATTCAGTATGGAATCCTAGAACACACACACACACATACATAAAAAAATCAAAACATTCTAACTTTTCACATAAATTACAGAATTCTGAAACATAATGAAAATTTAGCAAATTGCATTTCTTTCACTAGCACATATCATACTTTCTTATTCTAATACCAATCACAAGTTCCTAAATTCAAATGAGGGATGTATTTGTGATGTTTAAATAAATAAAACTGCTTATCATACAGTAATTTGTATCACATGCATATATAATGTAATTATGACAGTTATGAATCAATAAATATATATGACACACTTGGTTGTAGTACTGCCAACTATTGAAAACTGAACTACTTTTGAGGTAAAGGTCCAGTATTCACAGAGATGCATCCTCTTAGTGAGTTTAAAGATTCTCCCAGCAATGTATGAGAAATGAATAACACAAAACCTATTCACATAGACATCCATGTATATACTGCAGAGTCAACAAAAAAGTACTGCTATACGTGTCTGACATAATAAAATACAAGACAAGGAGTTCTAATACTTTCTCTTGGGTGTTGTACTGGTATACCTGCTCATGTTATTTGGTGATGTCAGTAATTAGATAGGAAAGTAATAAAGTACAACAGAGGATGTGAAGGAGCATCCCTTCTAAATTCCTATGATATGCTATCTGTGATAATGAAATCTTTCTTATGTTTTGTTATCAAAATATCCCTGAATGGCTAATACTTTTGTAGAATAACAAGGAATATATGATAAGACTGAAATAAAATATAAAACAATAAAAGAATATTTGGAAAAATCTTGCAAACTTCTAGAAGTCACTTTTCATCAAAAATATTGCAGAAAATAATTTAGCATTATCACTGTATCTCATTTGTGTTTCATGTTAAGTCTCTATCATTTCTGTGTTCCAGTTTCTGTAACTGTTTACTGACACAATTACTGACGAATGGTACGGCCACAACACCCAAATACAACTTAAAGTCTGATTCAATGAAACATGTTATGAATCTAAATCTGTGTCTTGAGCATTTATGAATATTCATTCTCCAAAGATTTGTAATCAAAGAAAAATTATGGATGTCCTGACAATATTTTTGTCTACCTGACCAATGTTTCTCTCAGCTAGACTATATATTTTCTTATGACATTTGTAATTTCTTTCCCTTTTAATATTGTGTTCTTCCATAACCACATAGAAAATGGCAACTAAACCCTTTAGCATTCTGAAATGCTTCTTAGAATGAGTATCACCAAAGTAGTGAATTACACTTGTTTATCCTATTTCAATGAACAAATAGTCTTTACCATTATCTTAAAGAATTAAACAAAAGAATAAGGCACATGGAAGGGATTTTATCATGTATAAGAAATGCAAAAAATAAACTTAAGTACTGATCATACCAAAACAATCGGAGAAAGACTGCTCATTTAGAATCACAATAAATCCATGAGTAGCAATACTTTTTTCCTGACTGTTCATACAATTTATCCCACTCATCAGACTAGCTTAGTTATACAAATTTTGTCAAATTATCCCATGATATTTATATCAAAGGTACAAAGTGCAACTGTTGACAAGAGGATACCGTTTCTGAGAATACGATGAATATTTTCTTTCATAAATATTATTATTACTATTATCATTATCATCATCATTAGACAGAGCTTTAGTGCACACTGTTGCACTAAAATGATATGACTAGACAGTAATGCAATATGCCAAAACAACAGCACTGACTACTCTACATTACCTGGTGATACCAAAGTTTCTGACCCTCCTATACAATAACATACCACAAGAAGACAATATATAGAAAATATATGAATATATATTGATTTTTATGTTTGTTGCAGCTCAGTACGATTATTAACAAATAAGACAATAAACAAAAGTACTGTCTTTCTCCCTTGGCATCACTGGCATTAATAAACTAAGACTATAAGATAGGAGTAAATGATTAAGGGCAGCAAAAGAGTATAACAACATATCCTTCATGCTAAAAGGGTGCAATTGCTTAGTATGCTCATGATTGTTAGGCAGAGAAACATCTCTCTGAAAATGTTGCAGTACATATCTGATTCAAATAAGTTAAATCAGCGATACATATCTGATTAATAAGCTAAAACAGAGAAAAGAAAATGTTCATTATCTATAATAATATCTAAAATTCCCATCTCAAATGCATAAGAGCAACAAATAGTATCCCTCAAATGGTGACATCAGATACTCATAGTTTACATTCAAAGATCAATTTATGCTAAAAGCCTTTCCCCATCTCTCACCTTGAAATTCATGAGCTAAATCTACTTTTCCTTAAAAACACATTACTCATTCCTTAAATAGATTTACCTTGAACAACTGAACTCCAATAACTGCAAACATAAACTCCAGAAGGCAGGTAACCAGCATGATGTTGCCAATGGTCTTAATAGCCACTATGACGCACTGAACTACATGCTAAAAGGTCCAATGATCCAAGGGAGTTTCCAAAGTCCATCATCATATAAAGGGAGAAAAGAATATGAGAAAGATTAATAACTGGAAATAAACATTGTGTGTATCTGCTGGTAAATTAACTTTCTTAAAATGAAAATTATTCAGCTATACACCAACTAATAAGTATACAAGATAAGAATATAACTTCTACATAGTGGAGGAAACAAAGCATTCAAAACAATTAGTTTTATGTCAGCAATATCATAAGTAATACAACCAAACATGCTGACAGATTGATTGATAAACAAACTTGAGGCCTATCAATTATCAATCTTGTGTGATCTATCCATCTACCTATCTATATCTTTGATGCCTTTTCCCTTCAGGAACTCCCATTAAGGGGGTGGCCAAGGCAAAAGAGTTTCCAATAATCCCTGTTCTTACATGCTTCCCTTGCATGCACCAATCTGCATGTTCTTGCACCATTTCTCTCCCTCAAGTACTCTTCCATCCCATTTCTCCATGCCACAGATGGAGGTCTTCCTTTCCCATCAACCCCTTTAAACATGATATCATAATCTTGTAGAGCCCCTGTCTTGCATTCTTTCCACATACCCAAACCACCTTAAAATACTATATTTCACTCACTCTACCACTCCATAATTCGTTCCCTTTGCATTCCCAGCCATACCAAATCTCTCATACACCCCCTCATTACTTTCTTCATCCCATCAAGTCATACCACATGCTCCTCTCAAATTACTTATTTCGGCAACCTGGATCCTTGACCTCTGTGACTCATCTTATGTCTGCATAGGTCAGGGTCTGGAGGAGTATACTATCCCTTAGTCCTTTCTTCACTTCCTTACTTGAATTTCTACCCCTCATTATTCTATCAACGGACACAATAACTCTTCTATCCTGTACTGCTCTCTCACTTATCTCTCCTTCCATTTCACCAATTGACCCACGATAGCTCCCAAGTACTTAATTCTGTCATCTCTTCCAGTCTCTCTTCCCTCATATCTATAACACAGTTTAGTAAACTTTATACTCTCATTCTATTTCCTTTCAAACACCATTACTTTACATCCACACTTATTTTCAATTGTCTATGATGCCACACACAAACTTCTGCAACTCCTCTTCATTTTCGGCAAACAACACAGTATCATCCACAAGCAGACTTGTCACTAACCATCACACCTCACCACCACACTCTATCTGTACATACACCCCTTTCCCCTAGTTTTGCTTTCATCTCTCTTATCACTCCATCCATATACATATTCAAAAGCGATCGAGACATCACACAGCCCTGCCTCACACCTACATCTCACCTCTCCATCCACTCCATTCCTACACATGCATTTGTTTTTGTAAAGAAAGCTTTCATACCATTTCACTACTGTCTCCCTACCCCATATATCCTAAAAACATCCCATAAAGCACTCCACTCTACACTGTTATATGTTTTCTTCAGATCTTGTGTGCTTTAAACAAATTCTTAATCTCTGTATCTGCAGTCCTATGACTTACACTAAATTCTACACCTGATCACATACATATCTCAAATAACAACACCTGATACAGAGAGAATAAGGGAGCGACTGTACTTCTATATAGTAAAATGAGATACATCTCTTACATCTTATCCTATGTTGGTCATCTGGAGAGTTTACACTGGTCACAGCATAATATTTTTCCAAGAATGAGTTACTCATCTAACTGAGATTAAAAGCTTAACTCAATCATGGGAATATAAAAAAATTCCGGCATATACGTTTAAGGATTATATCAACATGTACAAATAAAATGCATATAAACATACCCACATACACACAGAGAAAGAAAAGATGACAAGGAGGATTATTTCTAAGTTTCAGATAATGCTTGCATATGGCCCATTCAACATTACATAATGGGAAGAGTAACTGCAGGAAAGAAGAGCATGGTGATGTTCATAATATAAAATCAAGTAAAGGATTTCAATGAGCTGGAGCAAATATTCAATGAGAACAATGAATAAACACTCAGGACAGTACATGAAGCAGTAAAACATAAGCTTCATAGATTATGATGGTGATTCTAATTACAAAGAGACTGACAGGGAAAATCTGGATTCTCATGAAGACAGAAAGCCATGGAGACACAAGTTCTTCAGGTATACACATAAAATTTCCTATACTAGCATATCACTGAGCACCACAATTAGAGGGACTGATATACCATCATTGTTACATCTTATCTTCTCACAGAGTAGCATGGATACTGAGAACATCACATACGATGCAACAACTGGAAAAAATGATTATGTAACACTGAAGTTGAATAATGTGGTGAATGTGGACATAAAAATAGCAGAAGTGAAACCTGACTCAGAGAGAATACAATCACAGAAATCATTCAAATTTCAATAACTTCTATCATAAAATAAACTACGAAACAGACATCCGTATCCAGGAACCAGACACTGTGGTGGAAGGTTCTGTGAAATTTACAAGAGAGGAGAAGGAACATGGCTATGTTTAATCTTAAATACAGATGAAAGATGGAGAAATGCTTCAATACATGATGACAAAATGTGAAGGATCTTAACCATGTGCTGTGGAGAAGACAAGTAACAGACTAGCTAGAACTTGAAAGGTACATAGAGCAGGAAGGAAAGGAGGAACAAAAAGAAAAGAATACTGTGGAAAAGGCAGGATAATCCAAAAATTTTCATTAAATCCATTGAAACAAATTTTCAGTTAAAGAGGATAATAGGGCTAAAGAATCCTGACAGAAAAGCTGTAGGGGATTATGTGGAGATATGTGAGGAACTGACTATGGGATTATGTAGAGATATGTGAGGAATTGAATCATAAGTTCAAAAGTGCTTTCACAGTGAAAGATAATAAGCCCTATAGATAGAATGAAGAGGAATTCTTAGGAAGCACTGAAACATCTAAAAAGACAAAAGTAAAGTAAAAAAGGGTCTTGAGCAATATAAAGCCCTGATGAAATATCTCCCTGGGTCTTGATCAATATAAAGCCCTGATGAAATATCTCCCTATGTGCTAACAATATGGGATGATACACTCAAAAAACTACCTGATATGTTGTTTAAGATGTCTCTAAAGAAAGGAAAAGTGCTAAGGGAGTGGAAGAGCAAGCTTCATACCTGCCATAAGAAAGAAGACTGGGAGAATTTGCTGAACTATTGACTGGTCTTCCTGATGAGTGTGTCTGTAAAGTACTGGGAAAGATGTGAAAGAATTACAGGGAAAGCAGATAATGTGCAATGAGCCTCTAAAATTTCTAAAGGAGATTGAGCTCCATTTCAGATAAAAAGAAGGCTGGGTGAACTGTGTGTATCTGGACTACTAGAAAGCATTACAAACTGTATTACATGGTTAATTGGTTAAGAAGTTGTATCTTCAGACAGGAATAAAGGGGGAACTACTCCAAATCATAAAAGATTATCTTGCAGAGGAGAAAAAAGGACACATGTCAGTGACCCTTCTCAAAATAGGATAAGGTCACCAATGGCTTGCTGCAAGGTTCTATTCTAAGACCATTGCTCTTCTTGATCTATGTACATGACTTGCCAGAAAGACTGGAATCCTAGCTGAATATGTTTGCAGATGATGCAAAAGTCATGTGGGTAAAAAGTGTGGAGAATTGTATCGAATTCCAATGAGACCTAAACAATCTCCAAAGTTGGTCTAATATATGGTTGATGAAATTCAACCATATTTTTACCAGAAATCTCTGTATTTCCTTATATGCAAATATTATTATTATTATCATACTTAATCGCTGTTTCCTGCATCAATGAGGTAGCACCAGGAAACAGACAAAGAATGGCCCATCCACTCAAATACACATATGTATACATAAATGCCCATACATGCACATATATATATATATATATATATATATATATATATATATATATATATATATATATGGCAATGAGAATGAATAAAGGCAGACAGTGTGAATTGTGTGCATGGGTATATATGTATGTGTCTGTGTGTGTGTATATATATGTGTACATTGAGATGTATAGGTATGTATATTTGTGTGTGTGGACATGTATGTATATACATTTGTATGGGGGTGGGTTGGGCCATTTCTTTCGTCTGTTCCCTTGCGCTACCTCGCAAACGCGGGAGACAGCGACAAAGCAAAATAAATATAAATAAATAAATATATATATACACATAAATGCCCATCCATGCACATATACATACATATACATATCATCATATACATACATAAATGCATACACAGACATATACATATATACACATGTACATATTCATACTTGCTTGTCTTTATCCATTCCTGTCACTACTGCTCCACACAAGAAATAGCATCAATATCCCTCGCTTCAGCGAGGTAGCACCAGGAAAAGAGACAAAAAAGGCCACATTTGTTCACAGTCTCTTGCTGTCATGTGTAATGCACTGAAACCATAGCTCCCTATCCACATCCAGGCCCCACAGACCTTTCCATGCTTCGCATGTCCTGGTTCAGTCCACTGACAGCACGTTGACCCCAGTATACCACATAGCTCTAATTCACTGCTTCTTGCATGCCTCTCACCCTTCTACATGTTGAGGCCCCAATCACTCAAAATCTTTTTTCACTCCATCCTTCCACCTCCAATTTGGTCTCTTGCTTCTCCTTCCCTTCACTTCTTACACATATATCATCTTAGTCAATATTTCCTCACTCATTCTCTCCATGTGTCCAAACCATTTCAGCACACCCGCTTCTGCTCTCTCAACCACACTCTTTTTATTTCCACAAATCTCTCTTACTCTTTCATTACTTACTCGATCAAAACCACCTCACACCACATATTGTTCTCCAACATTTCATTTCTAACAATCCATCCTCCTCTGTACAACCCTATCTATAGACTATACCTTGCAACCATACAATATTGTTGGAATTACTATTCCTTTATTTCTTCCAATTTTTCTCTATTCAAACTTAAATCCCAATTAACTAGTCCCTCAACCCTATCGAAAATAATACCCTTGCTTTTGTTCACATTTACTCTCAACTTTCTCCTTTCACACACTCTTCCAAGCTCAGTCACCAACCTCTGCAGTTTCTCACTAGAGCTGTAACATCGGCAAACAACAACTGACTCACTTCCCAGACCCTCTCATCCAATACAGACTGCATATTAGCCCTTCTCTCCAAAACTCTTGCATTTACCTCCCTAACCACACCATCCATAAACAAATTAAACAACCATGGAGACATCACACACTCCTGCGGCAAACCAACATTCACTGGGATCCAGTCATTTTCCTCTCTTCCTACTAGTACACATACCTTACACCCTTGGTAAAAACTTCTTTGCTGCTTCTGCCATCTTACCTCTCACACCATATACTCTTAAACCTTCCACAAAGCATCTCTATCAACCCTATCATATGCCTTCTCCAGATCCATAAATGCTACATACAAATCCATCTGTTTTTCTAAGTATTTTTCACATACATTCTTCAAAACAAAAACCTGATCTCACATCCTCTACCACTTCTGAAAGCATACTGCCCTTCCCCAATCTGATGCTCTGTATATGCCTTCACCCTCTCAATCAATACCCTCCCATATAATTTCCCAGGAATACTCAACAAACTTTTGCCTCTGTAGTTTGAACACTCACCATTATCCCCTTTTGCATTATGCATGCACTCCAACAATCCTCAGGCACTTTATCATGATCTATACATACACTGAACATCCTTACCAACCAATCAACAACACAGTCACCCCCTTTTGTAACAAATTCCACTGCAATATTATCCAAACCTGCCGCTTTGCTGGATTTCATCTTTCACAAAGCTTTCACCACCTCTTCTCTCTTTACCAATCCATTCTCCCTGACTCTCTCACTTTGCACACCACCCCAACCAAAACATCCTATATCTGCCACTCAATCATCAAACACATTCAACAAACCTTCAAAATACTCACTCCATCTCATTCTCACTTCATCACAACCTGTTATTACCTCCCCACTTGCCCCCTTTACCGATGTTCAAATCTGTTCTCTTATCTTACACACATTATTTACCTCCTTCCTAAACATTTTCTTATTTTCGCTAAGGTTTAATGATACTCTCTCACCTCAACTCTCATTTGCCTTCTTTTTCATCTCTTGCACCTTTCTCTTGACCTCCTACTGCTTTCTTTTATACATCTCCTAGTCATTTGCACTACTTTCCTGTAAGTATTGTCTACATGCCTCTCTTTTCTCTTTCACTAACAACCTTACTTCTTCATACCACCACTCACTACCCTTTCTTATCAGCTTACCTCCCACCTTACTCATGCCTCATGAATTTTTTGGGCAAGCCATCACTGCTTCCCTAAATACATCCCATTCCTCATCCACTCCTCTCACAGCATTTGCTCACACCTTTTGCCATTCTACACTCAGTCTCTCCCAGTACTTCCTCACACAAGTGTCCTTTCCAAGCTCATTTACCAATCTCTCCTCCCCAACATTCTCTCTTCTTTTCTGGAAATCTCTACAAATCTTCACCTTTGCCTCCACATGATAGTGATCAGACATCCCTCCAGCTTCCCCTCTCAGCACATTAACATCCAAAAGTCTCTTTCACATGCCTATCAATTGACATGTAATTCATTAGTGCCCTTTGACCATCTCTCCTACTAACATACATATACTTAATCTCTCTTTTTAAACCAAGAATATACAATCACCAGTCCTTTTTCAGCACACAAATGCACAAGCTCTTCACCATTTCCACTTACAACACTGAAAACCCCATGTACACCAATTATACCCTCAACTGCCACATTACTCACCTAGGCATTTAAATCACCCATCACTATAACCCAGTCTTGTGCATCAAAGCTGCTAACACTCACTCAGCTGCTCCCAAAACACTTGCCTCCCATTATCTTTCTTCTCATGACCAGGTGCATAGGCATCAATAATCACCCATCTCTCCATCCACTTTCCATTTTACCCACATCAATCGAGAATTTACTTTTTTACAACCTATCATATACTCCCACAACTCCTGCTTCAAGAGTATTGCTACTCCTTCCTTAGCTCTTAGCCTCTCAACTCTTGACTTTACTCCCAAGACTTTCCAAACCACTCTTCCAATTCACCCTTGAGCATCATTTCACTCTGAGGCGGAACATCCAAATTTCTTTCCTCAAACATACTACTGATCTCTCTTTTCTTCTCATCTTGGTTACATCCACACACATTCAGACACCCCCAATCTGAGCCTTTGAAGAGGATGAGCACTCCCCGCTTGACTCCTTCTTCTGTTTCCCTTTTTGGAAATTCAAATACAGGGGGGGGAGAGTTTCAGCCCCCTGCTCCTGCCCCCTTTAATCACCTTCTACGACATGCGGGGAACATGCAAGAAGTATTCTGTCTTCCTTCCACATTAAAAAAAAAAAGTTAGGTTATACAACTAAATAACTGCATACTGTAGTACTGCCATGTTGTGAATCCATGCTTAATATTAAGTCATTTCTGATAACCCAAATATTCATCATTTCCTTTTTTTCAAAATCATCACTTACAAATAACTAAATGTATATGTTTCACATATGCAACAATACATATGTCTACTAGCGCATTTTTCAGAGCATTTATACCACTACACACTGCGTGTCATCTTGTTAACCTTTTGGCAAATAAGGCTGAGTAATGTATACTACATTTCTAACCCACCAAGATGATGATCAAGACTTCTACAAATAAAAGCAAAGAATAGCAATGACTCAGGGCATTAGCAGTTCAAACTTGCTCTATATGAGCCAACAGTACTCTCCTAAGGGCACCAAATTCAGGCAAGGTATAAGAATGGGGTATTTCATTACAGTACTTGAACATAAATGTGATTTTACTTAAATGCAGGCAACCTTCATGTGGAATATGATTCCAAACAATTTTCCCAGGGCTTGTAGGGAAGCTATATAATACTTAGCTTTGGCATTATAAATGAAATCCCTGAAACATCTCTAAATAATTCATTGTAAATGGAAAAGAATACATGAAGTAATAAATCGCAAATATAAATTTTTCACATCTTTCGCTTTTGTTATTCCTTTTTTGCACCATACAGGGAGTTTTACAGTCTTACAACCCCAGCCCTAGAACACTCTCCACTGTCATGCAACCTCTTGAATCTATGTATAGTCTCTGCATTAACTATGTACTCATACAATCTGCTCCATTCATCTGCCACTCTTTTACTGTAAAAGTGTTTATGTCATTATTTACAAGTTTCTATCCCGACATCCCCTAAAGTACTATTAATTCTGGTATCATCTTTGTTGCTCTCCTTTGAACCTACTCCATTTCTTTGTGCTTCTTTAGGTGAGTTGACCAAACCTGAGAAAAATTTTCTAGTTTTGGTCTCATGTAAGAGCTGATTAGCTTACTAAATATTTCCTTATTCATATACTTGAAAGCTACTCTGAAATTTGCCAGCACACAGGTAGGGACAATGCCCACTTGCAAGTCCCTTTCACAAAGAGAATCCACATGCTATTTTCTGCTAAGTAATAATCATATTGAAGCCATCTTTCATTTTGCCCCATCCTCATTACTTCACATTAGCTTGGGTTGAATTTCATCAACCATGTTTCAGACCAACTTTGTTGTCTGTTTGGGTTACTTTGTAAGTTGATGCAATCCTCCTTGCTTTTCAATTTCCTCATGACACTTGCATCATCTGTAAACATATTCAGGTAGGATTCTATACTTTTAGGGAAGTCAATAATATAGATCAAGAGCGATAGTCTTAAAACCAAACCCTGAAGCAATCTTCTGGTCACTTCAACCCATTTGGAAAAGGGTTCTCTGACACACATCCCTTGTTCCCTACCACTGAGATAATCTTCTATCCAAAAAAGCAGTAAAAATTTCTGCTTGGTAATCCAGCTTCTGAAACAGCCTCCTACATGGTAAAGTGTCAAGTGCTTTCTGGCACTTCAGATACAGACAGTCCACCTAGCCTTCTCTTTTGTCCAGGATAGATCTCACCCTCTTGTAAAATTCTAAAGAGGTTAGTTACACATGACCTCCTTTTCCTTATAATCATATTGTCTCTCACTTTGTAGAAAGTCATCCACTTGCTTTCAAATATTCTTTTCCAGAACCTTACTCATTGCACTTGTTAGTGAGACCAGTTTGTGTTTCAACGCCTGTTCTTACATATAGGTATGACCTTTACCTTTTTCTTTCCGTTGGCACTATGCCTCTGTCCAGTGACATCTTGAACAGTAATTCAAGTGGTCTATCATGCATACCTACACATTTCTTTAGCAAATATGATAAAATTTCATCAGAACCATGAGTAGTGTATGGGTCAAGTCCTTTTTAAAATTCTGGTAATATCTTTTCTACATATCTCAACAGTTTCCAAAACCTCCTACCAACTCCATCTCACTAGTGTAATGGCAATAGTGTCTTCCTCACATAACCTTACACTGTCCTAAAAAAAATTTCCCTCTGAATTAAGGTCCTTAACCTGATTAGCTGCGCTTTAACTGACAGGTGGCTCCTGATGAATCTACAAAAATAGTTTTGGACTTTCACCTGCCTTGTCCACAATATTCTTTTCAAAGTTTCTTTGTTCATCTTTTCTTATCCTGCTATACTCATTGAGTGCTCTCTTATACCTTGCAAATGCTAGCTGACCAGAGTGGTACGTACATCTTTGCCACTGCACATACTGAAGCTCCTTTGCTTTATAACATCTTTTGTTAAACAATCCTTCCTCTTTCTTGTCATTCCCTCTGTATCTGAAGCTTGAAGTACTCATGCCTGTACTCCTTCAAAGTTAATTTCACACAACCTCTCAACACAACATCCTGGTTCTTGGCTAATGAGTTCCATTTCCTGATCTAAGTTACCTTTGAAATTACTGAGGACTGTCTAATTTTCAGCTAAATCTCCTCTTTATTTTCAGTCTCACCTCTGCTTGTTTAATGTCCTCTTTTACCACTTATTCAAACTTGAGGACTACAAGATTACTCCTTCCAACTGGTGTATTGTTCACAACGTTCTTTCTATCCATGCAAGTATGAGCAAAGATAAAGTCTAGTGATGATAGTGTATAAGTCCCTCTCATTCAAACTTGAGAATTACAAGATCACTTTTTCCAACTGGAGTATTGTACACAATGTTCATAATATCTATGCAAGTAAGAGTGAAGACAAGGTCCAGTAATGATGTACAAGTCCCTCTCACACTATGGTCTGTGACACAGGAAATCTTCCTACACACACTCTAAAAGCTTGTGTCTGCAGGTCTCCATATCACCAGGAGGATCAGTGTTCCATGGTCCTTCTCATCATAACTGAAATTCCACATTATCAATACTTTACCATCTTTAAGAGGTGTGTTCCATGGCTTCATGTACCATCCTGGTTGTTCCTACTTTATCACTGTATATTTGTTCTGGTTCATTGCAATTCTTTGGATACTAGTAATACTACCATGCTCTTCTTCCCTACAATTAATTTTACCATTAGGTATTATCTGAATAAGCAATCTTTCACTATCATTTGAAACTTTATGTTCTCTTTCATTAAGAGGGCTAATCTTTCCCTTCTTTACATTCTCTTTCCATCATTGCTGTAACCTACCACTCTGGGTGGAATAGGTGAGAGCTTATCTCTTTGTTAAGCTTAGTTTCCACAATTCCAATAATACCAGGTAAATCTTTCCTTATAAAATCCTTGAATTCCAGTTCTTAACCACTAACTGTTAACCCATCAACAACTGAGTACATTACTTTCAGTCTGACATTACTATCTCTTGACACTCCTACCCTCTCTGCAATTCTAGCAGGGGTGCTTCATCCTCTTGCCAAATTTGGCATCTCTAGTTTTTTATCTTCTCACTGTACTCTTTACCTTCCTCCCTCTCTTCCTTAGATCTATCACACTTGATGAAAAAGCCATTGAATTCCACAATGCCTTTAGATTCTTAGCTTTTCTAAGTACTTCCAGTCTCTTAGCCTTTATTTCCAGTCTTGCTTCAAGTCAAATGTTACCATAACCGGTCACCTCCTAATATCTTAGTTATAATCTCAAATTCTTCTTTCCTTTATCATAAAAGTCACTTCTGGCACTCCTACAACCTCCAGCAATCTTTAATATGCATTTCTTCCTCCTTTTCCCTTTCGTCCTTATCCAATGTATGAGCTTCCAATCTAAAAATAGTCAGTGATTTGCATCTATAAACCTCCTGCTTTGCCAATCTTACTAATTTTGATGCCACCCATATTTCAGCTAGATCCCTCAGGGTGGTAGTGTCAATCTCTATGTCTCTAAATTCCTATTTTGACAAGCAAACACTGGTCCTGTATTATCTGTACTTTTCTAAAACTTCCATCATCTTGCCCATATACTCCTAGATTGCTTCATCTCTAACAATGCAGATTACTTTTTCAACCATTTTGCTCATTTTCCTGTGTACCTCCATCTGTGTCACCTAGGTCTATGATCCTCTTTCTTAATTCAAGCTTAATGCTCTGCTGCTCTCCAGAATCTGCTGTGTGTGTGTGTGTGTGTCCTTTCTACCTGAACAGCTTTCAAAATCATTCCAGGAGATTAAGCATGCACATTTACTCTTTCTTTTATTAGAAAGTCTCCTGGCAATTCCTTGACCATATTAACATCATCAACTAATTTTTCTTTTGACTGCACAGGCTTTAGTACATGTAGAGAACACACATCATACTTTACCTTTTTTTATTGGCTTCTTTTATCTGATTTGTTACCACCTGGACCAAATCCCCTACACTGTTTCTGTTCCTCTCTAGTCTATTGTTTCCCTTCATGGTCCTTGAAATGTTCCTTTATTTTTCTTAACTCTAGCTCTAGTTGTGTTATCCTCTGACCTTGCTCCTTTACAAGTTTCCATAGCATCCCCAAACATGAGGCATCTGATGTTATCATGTCTATCCTTTTCTTTGCATTCATCTAGATCTTGTCCTCTCTTTGCCAAATTTGTTCTGGTGGATGGTTTTGGTATATTTCTTTAACTAAACCCATACTATTCATTTCTGGTTCAGGAAATGCTAGAAATTTTAAATCACCTCATAAAGTAAAACTAGTAATAGTCAATGAAGATTAATAGAGTAAATTATCCTACAACCCAAAGAAAACTTGAATGTCTTTTTATAAAAAAAGAAAAAAATTCTGTTCCCTTTAGCAAGATGCACTTTCATACACTGACTTCACAGTGTTATCCACTCACTCTCTTACAAATTGGGTCTCTATAAAATGAGACAGATAAAAGAAAGAAAATCTTAATTTATTCAAGTTGGCAATACTCCATTCAATTTGAAACTGTGAAGCTTCTACTCCCAATCCACTATTAAAATCACAAAATATGGCATTCTCAAATTGAATATCTAATGTATATACCACTTAGGGGACCCTTCATAATGTAATCATCCCTCCTGAAAAAAGGGATCACCAACTGAACCTCTTGGTGAAGTCCTATGAATTTGCGCCCTAATCCTCAAGAGTCATTATTGCAAAATGCCACCCTATGAGACGTATGAGGACCCAGGGTACAACCTGCAATTCTAGTGTTAACTTTGAATGCTAAGGACCCAGGGTACAACCTGCAATTCTAGTGTTACCTTTGAATGCTATCATTTCACTTTGAAATTTTTCCATCATCCTATCTAATGTGCACTCCATGATAAAATTGTCAGACCACACCCATCTCTAAGGTTACACGATGAAACTCTGCATGGAGAAAAAACATATTTTCTCCACTCTGCATGGGAACTTGGTTTTTGGAAAAATCTGTGTTTAATGGATACACTCTCAGAAGATCTCACGGTATACTGGAAAAATAAAGATGTATTCACAAAGCCACCCAAAGTCCCCTTTTTTCATTTCCACCAGGAGAAAGTATACATGAACATAATCCCTTCAGTAATGTTACTAAATCATTATCATTATACAAAAATTTTATTTCAAAGTCAGTAATGTAATTGCAATGATGTGCCAAGAAAAATATTTCCTTTACCAAATCATCAGAACTACAGTCTTTCAACAAAATCTTTTTCATAAAGTTCCATTCAGATTTCTTTCCTTGTGTGTTTATTAATATGATACTACATTTAGTTACTGCTGAAAAGGTATTGCACGTGTGGAAAACTTTCACTGAAGTGTGAGACCCTCTGGGCCTGGGCCTAAGCCCTAGTATTTTAATATCTTACATCCCATTATCCAATGGGCCTCACCCATGAGCACATACTGGACATCAACTTTGTCAGATACTCTATATATCTATCTATATTTCTAATGCTCGTTCCCTTTGGGAGCTCCCTCAAGGGGATGGCTTCAGCAAAAGAGTCTCCACCTACTCCTTTTCATTTATTATACTAATCTAGGTTGATAGTAATGATAAAAATCATAACAAATAATTTTTTCTTATACATGTTTACAGTTTCCTACATCAGCAAGGTAGTGCCATCAAGACAAAAAACTGGCTTCATTCATTCACATCTATCCTCAATTGTCATGTATAATACACTGAAATCAAAGCTCCCTATCTACAACCAGGTCTTGCAGACCTTTCTGCACATTCCCCATCTGATTCATAAGCCTTCGTTCATCCCACTGATAGCACATCATTCCCTGGATACCACATTGCTCTAATTCACTCTATCACTGGCATACCTCACACTCCTCAGCATATTCAGGCCCTGAACCCCCAAAGCATCTTTCACTCTATCCTTCCACCCTCTCTTTGGTTTCCCCCTTTTACTTATTTCCTTTACTTCAGACACATGTACCTTCTTTGTCATCCTTTCCTCACTCATTCTCTCCATAAGTACAAATCATTCAAGCACACCCTCATCAGCTCTCTCACATATTCTCCTTTTACTAACACAATTCTCTCTTTCCATATCATTTCTTATTTGGTAAACCATCTTTACACCAAATATTGTCCTCAAACATTTCAATTTCAACAAATCCACCCTCTTAATATTTTTGCCTAAGGTCCATGCCTTGCATCCATACAGCACCAACAGGACTACTATACCATCTAACATACCCACCTTTGTCCTTAAAGACACTGACCTCTCTTTCCGCACATCCCACAATGCTCCCAGAGCCTTTGCTCCCTCACCTACCCTATGGCTCACTACAGATCCCATGGTTCTATTCACTTCCATATCCACTCCCATGATCTAAAACACTCCATTTCCTCCCAGTTCTCTCCATTCAAACTTTCACTCCAAATAACCCATCTCACTTCACTGCTAAACCTAATAACCATGCTTTTATTCACATTCATACTTAACTTTTTCCTTTCACATAGTCTCCTTAAATCAGACAAAAGTTTTTGCAGTTTTTCACCAGTATCTGCCATGAGCACAGTATCAATGGCAAACAAATGACTCATCTCTCAAGCACCTTCAGCCCCATTAGATTGTGTATCTGCTCCTCTCTCTAAGACACTTGTGTTCACCTTGTTCATCAGCCCATCCATGAAAAGATTAAACAGACATGGTGAGATCACAAACTCCTGAAAAAGATCCACCCTCACCTGGAACCACTCATCCTCCTCTCTTCCTACGTGTTCACCTTCCTCATCAGCCCATCCATAAACAGATAAAATGACATGGTGAGATCACAAACTCCTGACAAAGATCCACCCTCATCTGGAACCCATCCTCCTCTCTTCCTACTCACACACATGCTTTACTTCTTTGATAAACACCCTTCACAGCTTGTAGCAGCCTTCCTTCAAAACCATATATTCTCACATGCCCCTTTTTCATGCTCAATCACTTTCACAATCGTCTTCCTAGCTATATCATTTCATCCATTCCAAAATTCTCAACAACCTTCAACATCGCCTCTACCAAATAATGCTTAGATAGCCCTCCCGCTACCCCTCTCAGCACAATCACATCCAACAGTCTCTCCACAGCATGGTTATCAAACAGGACAGTACAATAAAACCCCTTTCAATCTTTCCTACTCACCCATGTATTCTTAGGTATGTCCCTATACTTAAATCAGGTATTTGTAATAACCAGTCCTTTTTAGGCAAACAGCTCCACAAGCTGTTCACCATTCTTATTCACAGGACCAGGTACCTAACCCTATGCTCCCTTATCATACCCTTAACTGCCACATTACCCATTCACGCATGCAAATCACCCATCACTAATACTTGATCCCTTGTGTCAAGAGATGATATATTCAAAAACTCTCTCCCAAAACACTCACTTCTCATCCATAGTCCTCTCATCTGCAGGTGCATGAACACTAATAATAACCCACCTCTCATAAGCCATTTCCAGTTTTATCCACATCATACTGGATCACACTTTCTTGCACTCTTTCACAACTCCTTCAGCATCCCATCCCTTCTTTAGCTCTCACCCTTACACTAAACCCTAATTCTATCCTTGATACATTCCCAAACAATTCTTCCCCTCCAGCTCTGTCTCACTCAGAGCAAGAAGACTGTTTCCTCTCCCCAAACACAGTACTTATCTCTTTCTTCTTCTCATCCTGGTTACAACCACACATACAATCAGCTTGGCTACTTCTGTTCCAAATTATAGTGATAAAAAGTATGATGCAAGGGTTCCTTGCAACCCCTTCTACCTCCTTCTCTTACCTTCTAAAACATGCAGGAAATATTTGGAAAGTATTCTTTCTCCCTTATTCCCAGGGAAAGAAAATGAATAATTCTCCATCATAATACTGATAAATTATAACACTGATAACATAATAAAAAAACAATAGAGGAACACATCAAATCTATAGTATTTTAAGGCCTATGTCATCCATATACAGTATTTTCTTTTTGAAAAGTTTTTATCGAGGATGTAAGGCATGTGTACGTGTAGGAAGAGAGGAAAGTGATTGGTTCTCAGTGAATGTAGGTTTGCGGCAGGGGTGTGTGATGTCTGTACTTTACCATCATAAGTCAGGTTTTATGAACTTTATAGAATATGATGAGAATAACATTCCAAGAGATAAATTAGTCTTTGAATTTTCCATTAGATGGCTATAACTTAGTTACTTGAATTATTCACAAAGAATATTTTTCCTGCTTGAATATGCCTCTGCTGTATCAACACTTTCATGAACTAATGACCTATGTCTTGTCTTCCCAAAACTCTATTGGTGATAAATACATTGTCATTATCTTTGAATTTCACTTAAAATCAATTTACATTTTTCATCAATTATTTCTTATGATGGTTAACTTGCACACAAAAAGTTTCCATTGTCTTTGTGAATGAACAAGACTTAACATGTTGCATCTACTGTATTTTCTTTTCATACAAGGATTAACCATGTCTAAACTTTACCATCAAAAGTCAGATTTTGTGAACTTTAAGGGAAATAATGAGAATAACATTCAAGAAATATATGTCTTTGAATTTTTCCACAAGCCTGATTTATTCATGGAATATTTTCTCCTTGAATATGCCTTTGCTATATTAATACTTTAATGAACCAATGACAAATTTCTCATCATCTAAAAAATATATGCACATGAAAGAATGATAAACACACTATCAATGTCTCTCAGGATAAAAACAAATCCATTTATTCATCAATCATGTCTTATGATGGTTAACTTGCACACAAAAAGTTTCCATTGTCTTTGTGAATGAACAAGACTTAACATGTTGCATCTACTGTATTTTCTTTTCACACAAGGATTAACCATGTCTAAACTTTACCATCAAAAGTCAGATTTTGTGAACTTTAAGGGAAATAATGAGAATAACATTCCAAGAGATAAATTAGTCTTTGAATTTTCCATTAGATGCTATAACTTAGTTACTTGAATTATTCACAAAGAATATTTTTCCTGCTTGAATATGCCTCTGCTGTATCAACACTTTCATGAACTAATGACCTATGTCTTGTCTTCCCAAAACTCTATTGGTGATAAATACATTGTCATTATCTTTGAATTTCACTTAAAATCAATTTACATTTTTCATCAATTATTTCTTATGATGGTTAACTTGCACACAAAAAGTTTCCATTGTCTTTGTGAATGAACAAGACTTAACATGTTGCATCTACTGTATTTTCTTTTCACACAAGGATTAACCATGTCTAAACTTTACCATCATAAGTCAGGTTTTATGAACTTTATAGAATATGATGAGAATAACATTCCAAGAGATAAATTAGTCTTTGAATTTTCCATTAGATGCTATAACTTAGTTACTTGAATTATTCACAAAGAATATTTTTCCTGCTTGAATATGCCTCTGCTGTATCAACACTTTCATGAACTAATGACCTATGTCTTGTCTTCCCAAAACTCTATTGGTGATAAATACATTGTCATTATCTTTGAATTTCACTTAAAATCAATTTACATTTTTCATCAATTATTTCTTATGATGGTTAACTTGCACACAAAAAGTTTCCATTGTCTTTGTGAATGAACAAGACTTAACATGTTGCATCTACTGTATTTTCTTTTCACACAAGGATTAACCATGTCTAAACTTTACCATCAAAAGTCAGATTTTGTGAACTTTAAGGGAAATAATGAGAATAACATTCAAGAAATATATGTCTTTGAATTTTTCACAAGCCTGATTTATTCATGGAATATTTTCTCCTTGAATATGCCTTTGCTATATTAATACTTTAATGAACCAATGACAAATTTCTCATCATCTAAAAAATATATGCACATGAAAGAATGATAAACACACTATCAATGTCTCTCAGGATAAAAACAAATCCATTTATTCATCAATCATGTCTTATGATGGTTTAAATGGTGTGCCAGATGTTTTTCATTCTCTTTGTGAGTAGAGTGTGAACAAAACTCAACCACACATTATCCATTATCCTCTTCCAAGCTACCTAAGAACCATTTGCATTGTGTCTGGGAGGTATCTTTACAGTGTTTTATTGGTATTTCTTACAATCTTTTGTAATTCTACAACTAAAGTTATTATTCTCAATACGTTTAAGATGCAGAGGAGTTAGGAGAAAAGCAAATATAGATAAATATATAGAGGAAACAGGGAAAAAATATCGTAAAAAGTGATGATGGTCCTCTCTCTCTCTCTCTCTCTCTCTCTCTCTCTCTCTCTCTCTCTCTCTCTCTCAAATTCAGTGTTTGACGTACACTATGGAACAATCACTTATAAATAAATTCATATTAAAAATGATGAATAATGACTGAAAGTAATGTTACCAGTTACAACAGCTTGTAAACACTAAAATATTGGCAGAGCAACAGCAGTAACAGCTAGGTTAACATGGGGTAATGCCCCTAATCTCATTAAAGTGTTAACCACTTCCTTGGATGCAGCCATGTAGGACTGAGAAAAATATGTTTTGAGCTGAGGTGTTTTGACAACTGTATTGTTTTAGGCCTCAGCAGTATAGAAAAAAATAGGCCAAACTCAAATAGCAGTCACAGTATGAAAACGAGGACAATTGACTATAATAGTTTGACAGAATAGTGGATATTATGGGGAGCTGGGCAAAATGAAGGTGCATAGAATCAAAAGTAGCGCTGGGGTCCCTGTCCAAGGTTCTGGGTAGGCTTGGAAAGTGTGCTCTACATGTCCTGACACAAGCTCACCCAGCTTGATGTCACTAAGCTTATCTACATAGTTAAGTCGGTACTTGAAACTGGTGCCAATGAAATGTGTGCATGTGAAACCATGGATTCTGAGCCCATGCAAGGCAGAATTCAGAATGTTGAATGACAACAATCACAGTTCAAGAAATGGGGTCCAAGAAGTGTAGAGCTCACTCCCTATACAGTACAAGCTAAGACTCACACACACACAAACAGCAATCACACATATATGTACAGTATATTTACTGAGTCTTTTCTAACCTTTTAACTCCTCTAAATGGATATCTATGTAAGGTTAGAAACTCCTTTAGATGTATATAAATCTATGCTTTGAGTTCTGTGACTCTATGTCAAGGCTACCTGCCAAGTCAGTAAGTCACTCATCTCTACACATGCCATAGACAGAACATTCTCATAAACTTTCAAAGATGAAAACTGAGCGGCTTACAGCTAGATGTATAAGACTAGAAAGATACTGATCCTGAATCACTTGATAATGATGATCTGTCTTTGAATCATATAAAGAATGATTCAATGGAAAATGAGTCTTCTAACATTGCAAGACGACCAATGAAGCAGGAAAAAAAATTTTCTAGCACAAATGAAGGCAGTGTTGCAAGCATCCATATGACTCTGACAAAACAGGAATAAAAAGTTTTTTCATTGTTGCAGTGTAGGAATAGCTTTGAAAGTGTATTGCTAACCTGCTTACTAAGATAGAAATTCTTGCAAAAGGCAATGCAATCATGATAAGACCTTGTTTTCTATACTTTCTTCACTTATTTCGGTATTCATCTATTCTTAACAAATGGAAATTGTGATAAATCCAAATACAAATATTCTCAATCTAATTTGATTATCAATTACAAAACTTTTGTTCAAGAGATTGATTTTTATTATTATTATTATACTTTGTCGCTGTCTCCCGCGTTCGCGAGGTAGCGCAAGGAAACAGACGAAAGAAATGGCCCAACCCCCCCCATACACATGTATATACATACGTCCACACACGCAAATATACATACCTACACAGCTTTCCATGGTTTACCCCAGACGCTTCACATGCCTTGATTTAATCCACTGACAGCACGTCAACCCCGGTATACCACATCGCTCCAATTCACTCTATTCCTTGCCCTCCTTTCACCCTCCTGCATGTTCAGGCCCCGATCACACAAAATCTTTTTCACTCCATCTTTCCACCTCCAATTTGGTCTCCCTCTTCTCCTCGTTCCCTCCACCTCCGACACATATATCCTCTTGGTCAATCTTTCCTCACTCATTCTCTCTATGTGCCCAAACCACATCAAAACACCCTCTTCTGCTCTCTCAACCACGCTCTTTTTATTTCCACACATCTCTCTTACCCTTACGTTACTCACTCGATCAAACCACCTCACACCACACATTGTCCTCAAACATCTCATTTCCAGCACATCCATCCTCCTGCGCACAACTCTATCCATAGCCCATGCCTCGCAACCATACAACATTGTTGGAACCACTATTCCTTCAAACATACCCATTTTTGCTTTCCGAGATAATGTTCTCGACTTTCACACATTCTTCAAGGCCCCCAGAATTTTCGCCCCCTCCCCCACCCTATGATCCACTTCCGCTTCCATGGTTCCATCTGCTGCCAGATTCACTCCCAGATATCTAAAACACTATTTTTTCTCCAGTATTAATAAGAAACAGTAAAAAAATTTCAAACCATATGTGTACTAAAAAAAAAAAAACGTTAATTTTCTTATGCCACAATATTATTCAAGATCTAACAAACAATCTATAAGATGTATACGAGAGTATTTCCATATACACCATAAAGAAGCTGAGTTATGAAAAACATATAATAACATGCCTTGCGAGTTGTGAATTCATGCTCAAACTTAATCTGTCATTTCTGACCGCCCACACTCTTACTGTTTTCTTTCTACATAATACTTCACATACACAGCATCATCATGTAAAATCTTTCAATTCCAGACATATACAAAATATGGAAGTATGGCCACATCTACATGACCTTTCAGCAAATAATTGTTCATAAAGCACCGAAGATCAATAGCAAAACACAGTTCTAAATTGCCAGGATAAAATCAGGACTTTTTCAAATGAGAGCAATGAAAAGCAATGATGAATAGCTCACATGCCTTAAACCTATGACCCTAAGCAGGCAGGAAGTACTTTCCAAGGGTGGGCTGTATAAAGAGGTTGAATACATTTTTTAAACAACTGGAAAAACTGAGATTCAAAGGGTTGGAAAGGGAATCTAACTATGGAGTTAATTAACTTATCAATTATCTAAGATGTATATGAATATATCCTATTTTCCATTTGATATATGAAAGTATCATTTTCTTCTGCTGTGCTAAGTAGCATACAGAATACTTGTGTACATAATATTTAGCTTGCATTTTAGTTCACACTTTGGGATAACTTTTACTTGATTTTTCTGATTCTGTGAAAAAAAAATTAAAAGCCATAAAATCAATTAAGAACATTTAAGTTTTTTCTAAGTAATCTAACCCTCTTATCTATCTGAACTATAAACAGTACCTTTTATTGAAAACTCTAAATACTGACATCTACATAAGTTGAGAAAAAATGTAGACAATATGATTTCCTATTCCATAAAACTTACAATATGAATACTTCAGTGTTTGTATAACAATAAAATGCACATGATAATACTGACATATCACCCAAAATGAAGGAAATATTCTATCTACCATTTCATACCTAATTCCTCTTCCTTTAATACACTTTAAGGCCTTTTTTTCTGTATAAAATCCTGATTCTTTTCTTCACTAGCCTCCTTCCTTTATGATACATAAAGTTCTCATTAATCTGAAGTTACTCAATCCTCTGTTTAAGCTTCATTTCTCTTCTTCTTTCTCTTTCATACTTGACTGCCATTTAATGTGTTAGCAAGGTAGCACCAGGAACAGACGAAGAAAGGACACATTCACTCACATGCATTCTCTAACTGTCATGTCTAATGCACTAAAACCACAGTTCTCTATCCACAAACAAGCCCCAGAAACCTTTCCATAGTTTCCTTAGCCATTTCAAACTTCACTCTACTCCTTGCATGCAAATCATCCTCCTGCATGTTCAGGCCCTAATCACTCAAAACCTTTTTAACTCCCTCCTTCCATCTCCAATTTGGTCTTCCTCCTTCCCCTTGTTCCCTCCATCTGACATATACATCCTCTTTGTAAATCTCTCCTCACTCACTCTCTCCTTTCGTCTAAACCATTTCAGCATACTCTCTTCAGCTCTCAACCACACTCTTTTTATTACCACACATTTCTCTTACCTTTTTATTACTTACCTGATCAAACCATCTCACACCACATTTCATTTCCAATAAATTCATCTGTGGCCAATACCTTGCTCCCAGGACCTCCTTCCCTTTGCCCACCCTGTGACACTTCTGCTTCCTTGGTTTCATTTGCAACCATGTCCACTCCCAGGTATCTAAAACATTTCATTTCCTCCATTTTTTCTCCACTCAAACCAACACCCCAAGCAACCTGTCCCTAAACCTTGCCACCAGTGCTGTATCATCAGTAAATTGCAACTGACTCACTGGGAAAGCAAAGAAGTGAAGACTCATGAAGATGAGGCGAGTCTTTGTTTCTCTACCTTCCCATAAAATTTTCTTAATTCTATCTTTTTCTTCAAAATTTGTTTACTCTTTCCCTCACTTTACATGCCTTGCAATATGTTGCATTTCCTTCCAGTGAGCCAATTTTTGCACATCAATCTTTCTGCTACTGACTGCCTAACTTCTGCTTGCCTGATGGATCTTTATGTATTTGACTTATTTGTATCTTTAAATCTTCTCATTTCATGGCCTTACCCTCTATTTCAAACCTTTGCTTCTCATCTTGTTTCTCAGTCCTACACTTTATCCTAGCCTCAGCTGCACTTTTCTTTCCTCTGTTTCTTTTGGTCTTCCCCTATACTGTCCAAACAGATCTTACCTTAAGGCCCTTGGCCCTGTTGATGGCACGGAGTGGCCTGAGGACACGGAGTACACGGAGGATCTTCACCACCGAAATAGCTCCATCCCTGAAGAAGATACTTACAAGTTAGCCTTAATGACAGTAACAGAAAAAGACCTCTAGATGAAAAAGGTTAGAAGCAAGGGAAAAACGACAAGAAAATGAAAATGAAACAAAGATCTTGTTACAACAAAGAAAGGCTTTTGAAGACTGTCTGAATAAGAAAGTAGTAGAAACAAACACAATTGGATAAGACAATAAGCTTTAAGTCAACTGAACTGATACATGGACAAGAAAAAGATTGCTCAGTGTAAATGGTTGGAGTTGAAAGACTACAAAAATTTCCTAGTGGAACAAAAGAAAGTTAATCAGATGAAATGGAATAAGGATCACTTGGATGATACAAATGTTAAAAATACAGAGAAAGATGCATATACACACTGGTACCTGACAAGAAATGAAGTGACATACCGCCAGAAAATTAATGTACAATAAGTGATCATCTGATAAAGCATGACTTACATAAGGATCAGCTCAAGAGAAAGGAAAAAATCTACTCTTGAAATGTAACAGAAAAGAAAATGCAGATCCTAAAAATAACCCAAAAGTGGATGAAGTAAAGCAGAAACTTAAAGGGAGACCTGGAATCAGAAATAAAGCAAAGATACAGAATAAGACTGAAAGATGATTTAAAGAGGTGCAAAGAGAAAGCATAGTCTGTACACAGTAGATCTTCACTTGGGTATAGTGTGATACAAAGGTACAGCATATGTTGTGGGGAAGGGAGGGGAGATAGTTCAAGGTCTGAAAACTACTTCTTTCAGAATTTTCTCTATACTGAGGTAAAATCTTACATGAGTAAGTTAAATCAGATACTATTTATCTACACAGATGGATTCTTTTAGGGCCTCACTCAAATACTTTCATTAGGGACAAAGAGAAAATCATCTAGTGGTAAAACTGTGCTTTGTAGGATAGAAAGAGTACCTACAACAAGACTTGGCCATGATGGCAGGTCTTACATGAGGTACTTACTGTATGTCTTGCTTGATGGATAAGATTATTCCTGTCTGCTACCAAATAATTATAAATTTTTGGTTCATCTGCTACTGATTTCAAGCACCTGTCCAGCTTTCTTTTATTCAATTTGGTAGTTGTTCTTTGAATGTTTCTCATTTTTCTTGGAAATATTCTGATTACCTATTCAAACTTCATGATGAGCTCTCATATGTTCTTGTTTCATAAACTTTTTTCTGTTCCAAAGTACTCTTGCAGACAATACCAATAAACATTCCTTGGTGATAGGCTTCCAGCTTCAATATGTTTTCCTTTACATCTTCAATTCTTTGCCTTATATGGATTATCACATATCTCCCTCTTCTTTCTAAGCAACACAGTTCCAGTTCTTTCAGTCTTTCATGGAAGCTCAAATGTTCTATACTCTTAAAATTGCCAGAAAACATTTCTAAAGCCTCCCTAATTTGCTAATTCTAATTTGTTTAGCTTCTGACCTTATGATACAGCAGTTGAATTTTGCTTCTTATATATACATTAAGATTTTTATCATTTTCCTTTTTTTGAAAATTTTCTGTTGTAACACTCATTACTTGCCTCTATGGTGCAGACTTTTCATTATGTTCTCTGAATCTTAGTTTGTCTTTTTTGATGACACCTAGATATTTACAATTTGTTGAAATTTCTACTGCTTCCCGTGTTGGGCCTTTATATGGTGTACCGATGTATTATTACTCTGAAGTTTTTGTTTGTTAAAAACTCTTTGATCCATCTTCCTATACAACCTTTAATGTTTACTTTAACTACATTCTCTTGCAAACTTCTGTTGTTTACTCTATCAAATACCTTTGCAAATTTGAAAAAAACAGTGTCATCCTTTCTCACTGAATTAGACTTTCATGACAGTTATTCTATTGAGTAAACAACTGAGTTCGCTTAATTTCCGCTAGTGCTGTTCCATGTTCATTTTTGCTTATGAAGATGTCCTTGATCAAATATTCTAATATATATATATATATATATATATATATATATATATATATATATATATATATATATATATATATTTTTTTTTTTGCTTTGTCGCTGTCTCCCGCGTTTGCGAGGTAGCGCAAGGAAACAGGCGAAAGAAATGGCCCAACCAACCCCCACACACATGTATATACATACACGTCCACACACGCAAATATACATACCTACACAGCTTTCCATGGTTTACCCCAGACGCTTCACATGCCCTGATTCAATCCACTGACAGCACGTCAACCCCGGTATACCACATCGATCCAATTCACTCTACTCCTTGCCCTCCTTTCACCCTCCTGCATGTTCAGGCCCCAATCACACAAAATCTTTTTCACTCCATCTTTCCACCTCCAATTTGGTCTTCCACTTCTCCTCATTCCCTCCACCTCTGACATATATATCCTCTTGGTCAATCTTTCCTCACTCATTCTCTCCATGTACCCAAACCATTTCAAAACACCCTCTTCTGCTCTCTCAACTACGCTCTTTTTATTTCCACACATCTCTCTAACCCTTAAGTTACTTACTCTATCAAACCACCTCACACCACACATTGTCCTCAAACATCTCATTTCCAGCACATCCACCCTCCTGTGCACAACTCTATCCATAGCCCATGCCTCGCAACCATACAACATTGTTGGAACCACTATTCCTTCAAACATAGCCATTTTTGCTTTCCGAGAGAATGTTCTCGACTTCCACACATTCTTCAGGGCTCCCAGGATTTTCATCACCTCCCCCACCCTATGATCCACTTCCACTTCCATGGTTCCATTCGCTGCCAGATCCACTCCCAGATATCTAAAACACTTTACTTCCTCCAGTTTTTCTCCATTCAAACTTACCTCCCAATTGACTTGACCCTCAACCCTACTGTACCTAATAACCTTGCTCTTATTCACATTTACTCTTAACTTTCTTCTTTCACACACTTTACCAAACTCAGTCACCAGCTTCTGCAGTTTCTCACATGAATCAGCCACCAGCGCTGTATCATCAGCGAACAACAACTGACTCACTTCCCAAGCTCTCTCATCCACAACAGACTTCATACTTGCCCCTCTTTCCAAAACTCTTGCGTTCACCTCCCTAACAACCCAATCCATAAACAAATTAAACAACCATGGAGACATCACACACCCCTGCCGCAAACCTACATTCACTGAGAACCAATCACTTTCCTCTCTTCCTACACGTACAAATGCCTTACATCCTCGATAAAAACTTTTCACTGCTTCTAACAACTTGCCTCCCACACCATATATTCTTAATACCTTCCATAGAGCATCTCTATCAACTCTATCATATGCCTTCTCCAGATCCATAAATGCTACATACAAATCCATTTGCTTTTCTAAGTATTTCTCACATACATTATTCAAAACAAACACCTGATCCACACATCCTCTACCACTTCTGAAAACCACACTGCTCTTCCCCAATCTGATGCTCTGTACATGCCTTCACCCTCTCAATCAATACCCTCCCATATAATTTACCAGGAATACTCAACAAACTTATACCTCTGTAATTTGAGCACTCACTCTTATCCCCTTTGCCTTTGTACAATGGCACTATGCACGCATTCTGCCAATCCTCAGGCACCTCACCATGAGTCATACATACATTAAATAACCTTACCAACCAGTCAACAATACAGTCACCCCCTTTTTTAATAAATTCCACTGCAATACCATACAAACCTGCTGCCTTGCCGGCTTTCATCTTCCGCAAAGCTTTCACTACCTCTTCTCTGTTTACCAAATCATTTTCCCTAACCCTCTCACTTTGCACACCACCTCGACCAAAACACCCTATATCTGCCACTCTATCATCAAACACATTCAACAAAGCTTCAAAATACTCACTCCACCTCTTTCTCACATCACCACTACTTGTTATCACCTCCCCATTTGCGCCCTTCACTGAAGTTCCCATTTGCTCCCTTGTCTTACGCACTTTACCTCCTTCCAGACATCTTTTTATTCTCCCTAAAATTTAATGATACTCTCTCACCCCAACTCTCATTTGCCCTCTTTTTCACCTCTTGCACCTTTCTCTTGACCTCCTGTCTCTTTCTTTTATACATCTCCCACTCAATTGCACCTTTTCTCTGCAAAAATCGTCCAAATGCCTCTCTCTTCTCTTTCACTAATAATCTTACTTCTTCATCCAACCACTCACTACCCTTTCTAATCAACCCACCTCCCACTCTTCTCATGCCACAAGCATCTTTTGCGCAATCCATCACTGATTCCCTAAATACATCCCATTCCTCCCCCACTCCCCTTACTTCCATTGTTCTCACCTTTTTCCATTCTGTACTCAGTCTCTCCTGGTACTTCCTCACACAAGTCTCCTTCCCAAGCTCACTTACTCTCACCACCCTCTTCACCCCAACATTCACTCTTCTTTTCTGAAAACCCATGCAAATCTTCACCTTAGCCTCCACAAGATAATGATCAGACATCCCTCCAGTTGCACCTCTCAGCACATTAACATCCAAAAGTCTCTCTTTCGCGCGCCTATCAATTAACACGCAATCCAATAATGCTCTCTGGCCATCTCTCCTACTTACATACGTATATTTATGTATATCTCGCTTTTTAAACCAGGTATTCCCAATCACCAGTCCTTTTTCAGCACATAAATCTACAAGCTCTTCACCATTTCCATTTACAACACTGAACACCCCATGTATACCAATTATTCCCTCAACAGCCACATTACTCACCTTTGCATTCAAATCACCCATCACTATAACCGGTCTCGTGCATCAAAAACCCCTAACACTGAGGGGAGGATTTTGGCACCCCACCCGTCCCCTCTAGTCGCCTTCTAAAGACACGCGAGAATGCGGGGAAGTATTCTTTCACCCTATCCCCAGGGATAAAATATATATATAATATTATATTATATATAATATATTATATATATATATATATATAATATTTTTTTTTTTTTTTTCATACTATTCGCCATTTCCCGCGTTAGTAAGGTAGCGTTAAGAACAGAGGACTGGACCTTTGAGGGAATATCCTCACCTGGCCCCCTCTGTTCCATCTTTTGGAAAATTAAAAAAAACTGAGGGGGAGGGGGAAATTTTCCCGCCCCCCGCTCCCTTCCCTTTTAGTCCCTTCTACGACACGCAGGGAAACGTGGGGAAATATTCTTTCTCCCCTATCCCCAGGGAAAATATATAAATATATATATATATTATATATATATATATATATATATATTTTAACATATTATAAACATCTGTGAATTAAAAATAAAATTATATGTGGGAGGAAATTTTAGAAACTGAAATTTTTATGAGAAAAGTAAGGCCTAGGGTTAACGGTAGGGAAAAAAGTAAAATTTTTCCAAAAATTTTTAGGGTTGCGGGCTGGTTTATATAAATTTGGCCCAAAGGGGGATATTCTAAATAGATTTTGAAACAATTTTGGGGTTTAGGGGGTTTGATCATAAGTAACTAATAAAAAATTGTAAAAAAAAAGACGGGGTTAAAGCAAAATTTTTAAATTTTTGGGGGACAGGATAAAGGGTTAAAAGATTGCCCAAAGGGGATATATTGCTGGGGGGAACAAAAAGAAACCCAAAATTTGGGATAAAAGGGAGTGAAAAAATTTTTTTATCCCTCATAAAGGGGGGTTAAAGGGGGAAAAATTGGGTAAGGGGACCAGTTATAGGGGTTACCGCAGTAGAAAAACAGTAACTGGGGTAAACCAGGGAAAGCTTTAAAGGTTTTAAATTTTTGCTTTACTTAATAAAACATGGGAGGGGGGGGGCCTTTTCCCTTTGTCTTTTCCTTCCTACCCCCAAAACCCGGGGGAACCCACAAAGTAAAAAAAAAAAAAAAAAAAAAAAAAAAATATATATATAAAAAATATTAATAAAAAATATAAATATAAATAATATCCATCCCTTACATATACACATACATATGCACATATACACCATACATATATAAAAAATACATATGAAAAATTAAGAAAAAATTTTTAAAAACTAAAACTTCTATTTAAAATGAAATAAAAATAATTCTCAAAGGGTTTTCAACCCGGGCATAAAAGGGGGAAATTATAATTTTTTTACACAAACTCAATTGGGGTTTTCCATCTTTTTAACCATTTATCTTTCGCCGGCCACTTCTCAAACATGAAACAAATTTTGGGCTTATGTTTTCTAAATTTTTCTTCATTACACAAAAAACAACCATATTTTGGTTACTGGGGGTTGGTATTGGCATCCCCCATAATAAACCCTTTCCCAACCAAATAAATATATATAGGGAACCAGGAAGGGGAAGGGGTTTCATATACAAAAATTTTTGGACCCTTGAAAATTTAATCGAAACATTACTCAAAGAAAAAAGGGGTATTTTGAAAAAGGGGTTCCAAAATGTTGTATGGTTGCGGGGCGGGGCAAATTTTAATTGTCCAAAGGGGGATTGTGGAAATGAATGTTTGGGGCAATTTTGGGGTTGAGGGGGTTTTATGGGATAATAACTGGGGTAAAGAGATTTAAATAAAAAGACGGGTTAAAAAGCACAAGGGGGGTTTTTGGAAATTTGGGGCACATAAAATAGAAAGGGAAAATTCCCAAAATATTTTCCGGGGGAAGGAACAAAAGGGGGAAACCCAAAATTTAAGTAAAATATAAAAAGATTTTAATGATGGGGGCCTAAACAAAAGGGGGGTGAAACCAAAATTTAAAGGGGAATTATGGGGGTATAGGGGGTTAGGGCTTCATGGTTTAAAAATCACTTGAAGCTCGGGGAAACCATAAATTTTTTCCAAATTGGGGAAGGGGAGCGGGGTTTGGGGCATTATTCTACACTGGGAACTGAGGGGAATAAGGGGCCTTTTTTTTTTTCCAAAGGCAAACCCTCCCCACATGAGGGGGGGGGATTTTCCATGTGGGCGGGTGGCAGGGGAATGAATAAAGGCAGACGGGGAATTGTTCATTTATAAATTTTTCTTGTTTATATATTTTTTCATTGAAATGTATAGGAATTATTTTTGCTTGTGGACTATATGTATAACATGTTATGGGGGGGGTTTGGCCCATTTCTTTCGTCTTTTTCCCTTCCGCCCTCGCAAAGCAACACACAAAGAAAAATAAATAAAAAATAAATATATATTAAAATTTAAAATATAAAAAATATATATATATAATATATAATTTTTCTTTCTTCTTTTTTTTTAAATTTTCCCATTTCCCCACTAGCATACTTAAACAGAAAACCCTTTTTTGGAAACCTCACCGGGCCCCCTCTTTTCCTTTTTTTGGAAAAAAAAAAAAAAAACTGGGGGGAAGGCCACCCCCCCCCCCTTTCCCCTTTTATCGCCTTCTACAAAACCGCGGGAATACGGAAAGTTTTCTTAATCCCCTATCCCCAATTATAATATATATATTTTTTTTTTTTTTTTTTTTTTTTTTTTTTTTTATATTTTGTCCGTCCCCCGTTTGCGATACCAAAAACAACAAAAAAAAGGCCCCCCCCCCCCTACACAGTAAATACACACGCCAAACACCAAAATAAAACCACAAAATTTTCCCAGGGTTTAACCCCCAACCCTTTCCACATCCCTTTCAATCCACTGACACACTAAACCCCTTTTTTAAAACCACAGAAAAAATTTCACTCTTTTCCTTGCCCTTTTTTCCCACCCCCGCATGCACCCCCAAATCACCCCAAAATTTTTTTTCACCCCAAACTTTCCACCTCCAATTTGGCCCCCCCCCCCCTTCCACCCCCCAACTATATACCTTTTGGGTAAATCCCCCACTCTTTCTCCCAGCCCAAACCTTTTCAAAAACCCCCGCCCCAAACCTCGCCTTTTATTTCCACACATCTCTCTAACCCTTAAGTTACTTACTCTATCAAACCACCTCACACCACACATTGTCCTCAAACATCTCATTTCCAGCACATCCACCCTCCTGTGCACAACTCTATCCATAGCCCATGCCTCGCAACCATACAACATTGTTGGAACCACTATTCCTTCAAACATAGCCATTTTTGCTTTCCGAGAGAATGTTCTCGACTTCCACACAATTCTTCAGGGCTCCCAGGATTTTCATCACCTCCCCCACCCTATGATCCACTTCCACTTCCATGGTTCCATTCGCTGCCAGATCCACTCCCAGATATCTAAAACACTTTACTTCCTCCAGTTTTTCTCCATTCAAACTTACCTCCCAATTGACTTGACCCTCAACCCTACTGTACCTAATAACCTTGCTCTTATTCACATTTACTCTTAACTTTCTTCTTTCACACACTTTACCAAACTCAGTCACCAGCTTCTGCAGTTTCTCACATGAATCAGCCACCAGCGCTGTATCATCAGCGAACAACAACTGACTCACTTCCCAAGCTCTCTCATCCACAACAGACTTCATACTTGCCCCTCTTTCCAAAACTCTTGCGTTCACCTCCCTAACAACCCAATCCATAAACAAATTAAACAACCATGGAGACATCACACACCCCTGCCGCAAACCTACATTCACTGAGAACCAATCACTTTCCTCTCTTCCTACACGTACAAATGCCTTACATCCTCGATAAAAACTTTTCACTGCTTCTAACAACTTGCCTCCCACACCATATATTCTTAATACCTTCCATAGAGCATCTCTATCAACTCTATCATATGCCTTCTCCAGATCCATAAATGCTACATACAAATCCATTTGCTTTTCTAAGTATTTCTCACATACATTATTCAAAACAAACACCTGATCCACACATCCTCTACCACTTCTGAAAACCACACTGCTCTTCCCCAATCTGATGCTCTGTACATGCCTTCACCCTCTCAATCAATACCCTCCCATATAATTTACCAGGAATACTCAACAAACTTATACCTCTGTAATTTGAGCACTCACTCTTATCCCCTTTGCCTTTGTACAATGGCACTATGCACGCATTCTGCCAATCCTCAGGCACCTCACCATGAGTCATACATACATTAAATAACCTTACCAACCAGTCAACAATACAGTCACCCCCTTTTTTAATAAATTCCACTGCAATACCATACAAACCTGCTGCCTTGCCGGCTTTCATCTTCCGCAAAGCTTTCACTACCTCTTCTCTGTTTACCAAATCATTTTCCCTAACCCTCTCACTTTGCACACCACCTCGACCAAAACACCCTATATCTGCCACTCTATCATCAAACACATTCAACAAAGCTTCAAAATACTCACTCCACCTCTTTCTCACATCACCACTACTTGTTATCACCTCCCCATTTGCGCCCTTCACTGAAGTTCCCATTTGCTCCCTTGTCTTACGCACTTTACCTCCTTCCAGACATCTTTTTATTCTCCCTAAAATTTAATGATACTCTCTCACCCCAACTCTCATTTGCCCTCTTTTTCACCTCTTGCACCTTTCTCTTGACCTCCTGTCTCTTTCTTTTATACATCTCCCACTCAATTGCACCTTTTCTCTGCAAAAATCGTCCAAATGCCTCTCTCTTCTCTTTCACTAATAATCTTACTTCTTCATCCAACCACTCACTACCCTTTCTAATCAACCCACCTCCCACTCTTCTCATGCCACAAGCATCTTTTGCGCAATCCATCACTGATTCCCTAAATACATCCCATTCCTCCCCCACTCCCCTTACTTCCATTGTTCTCACCTTTTTCCATTCTGTACTCAGTCTCTCCTGGTACTTCCTCACACAAGTCTCCTTCCCAAGCTCACTTACTCTCACCACCCTCTTCACCCCAACATTCACTCTTCTTTTCTGAAAACCCATGCAAATCTTCACCTTAGCCTCCACAAGATAATGATCAGACATCCCTCCAGTTGCACCTCTCAGCACATTAACATCCAAAAGTCTCTCTTTCGCGCGCCTATCAATTAACACGCAATCCAATAATGCTCTCTGGCCATCTCTCCTACTTACATACGTATATTTATGTATATCTCGCTTTTTAAACCAGGTATTCCCAATCACCAGTCCTTTTTCAGCACATAAATCTACAAGCTCTTCACCATTTCCATTTACAACACTGAACACCCCATGTATACCAATTATTCCCTCAACAGCCACATTACTCACCTTTGCATTCAAATCACCCATCACTATAACCGGTCTCGTGCATCAAAACCACTAACACATGGAGGGGAGGATTTCTGGCACCCCACTCCCGTCCCCTCTAGTCGCCTTCTACGACACGCGAGGAATGCGTGGGAAGTATTCTTTCACCCCTATCCCCAGGGATAATATATATATATATATATATATATATATATATATATATATATATATATATATATATATTTTTTTTCTTTTCATACTATTCGCCATTTCCCGCGTTAGTAAGGTAGCGTTAAGAACAGAGGACTGGACCTTTGAGGGAATATCCTCACCTGGCCCCCTTCTCTGTTCCATCTTTTGGAAAATTAAAAAAAACTGAGGGGGAGGATTTCCAGCCCCCCGCTCCCTTCCCTTTTAGTCGCCTTCTACGACACGCAGGGAATACGTGGGAAGTATTCTTTCTCCCCTATCCCCAGGGAAAATATATATATATATATATATATATATATATATATATATATATGATATATATGATAGAGTTGATAGAGATGCTCTGTGGAAGGTATTAAGAATATATGGTGTGGGAGGCAAGTTGTTAGAAGCAGTGAAAAGTTTTTATCGAGGATGTAAGGCATGTGTACGTGTAGGAAGAGAGGAAAGTGATTGGTTCTCAGTGAATGTAGGTTTGCGGCAGGGGTGTGTGATGTCTCCATGGTTGTTTAATTTGTTTATGGATGGGGTTGTTAGGGAGGTAAATGCAAGAGTCCTGGAAAGAGGGGCAAGTATGAAGTCTGTTGGGGATGAGAGAGCTTGGGAAGTGAGTCAGTTGTTGTTCGCTGATGATACAGCACTGGTGGCTGATTCATGTGAGAAACTGCAGAAGCTGGTGACTGAGTTTGGTAAAGTGTGTGGAAGAAGAAAGTTAAGAGTAAATGGGAATAAGAGCAAGGTTATTAGGTACAGTAGGGGTGAGGGTCAAGTCAATTGGGAGGTGAGTTTGAATGGAGAAAAACTGGAGGAAGTGAAGTGTTTTAGATATCTGGGAGTGGATCTGGCAGCGGATGGAACCATGGAAGCGGAAGTGGATCATAGGGTGGGGGAGGGGGCGAAAATTTTGGGAGCCTTGAAAAATGTGTGGAAGTCGAGAACATTATCTCGGAAAGCAAAAATGGGTATGTTTGAAGGAATAGTGGTTCCAACAATGTTGTATGGTTGCGAGGCGTGGGCTATGGATAGAGATGTGCGCAGGAGGATGGATGTGCTGGAAATGAG